>NW_008336829.1:0-590 GCF_000622305.1 Nannospalax galili
AATGCATGAAATCCAATGGAGGGGGAGTTTAGGGGGTAGAAGGGGGAGGTTGTCTTAATATCATTAAGATTTATTGTATGAAATTCACAAAAATTCAAAAAATTCATTTAAAAAGAGGTAAAGATTATTTTGACTTATGCTTAAAAGGCAGATCAATCCATCTTTGCAATGAAGGTCTGATCCCGTTGGTCTGTTTTAAAAGGAGCAGAGGCACCTCACATCTTGGTGCACCAGGGAGCATAGAAAGCCACCAGATCCAGTGCTGTGAACAACCCTCAAAGACCTGTTTCTAGTAACATATTTCAACATCCCATTTCCCACTGCTAAATTTCCGGGGCCTGTAGATAATGTTGCACACTGTAAACACAGTATTCAAAACCTGACCTTGTGGGGACTATTGTAAATTCAATGGCATTATTCTGGTCCTGGCCTACAGGGGTTTGCACCTGGTTCATACAACACAATACATTCAGTCAGATCTCATATGTGCCTTTAGTCTTAACAGTCCCCAACTTTTTAAAACTCTAAAATTTAAAGTCTATTCTGAGACACTAGAGAATCTTTTAGCTGTGAGCCCTAGTAAAATCAAA
>NW_008336830.1:0-388 GCF_000622305.1 Nannospalax galili
CCTGCATCTGCAGCCAACCCTTCAGACTGCTCTGCTCTGGCCTCTTCATGTTGTGACCTCCTGTCTCTAGGGGAGGGGTGGGTGAGGTTAGGCGTGACTGGGGGCAGCAATGTGCCCACTCGCTCGCCCCAGCTCCCTCCTTTCTCGAGTGGTCTGGGCACAACGGGCTCTGCAGTCCCCATGGGGGCGCACATGTCTGAGACATCTTGTTCTTCTGTGCAGAATGTCCTTTCTTTACAGCCACCTACCACTCCCAGACCAGGCTCAGCAATTTCTCCTGAATCTTCCAAGGCTTCCAAGGCGGAAACCCGCCTTGACTTTCTGACTGAGCTCTAGATTCTCTTCTGTTAGTGGGAGCCCTGGCTGGACCCACAGCCAGAGCCCAGAA
>NW_008336831.1:0-470 GCF_000622305.1 Nannospalax galili
TGCCTGTGTGCTTGCGTGAAGGCCAGAGAAGGATATTGGGTAATTTTGACATGCTCCACATTATCACTTGAGATAAGAGTTTCTCATTGAACCTGGAGCTAGACCGGCAGCCAACAAGTACATTGTCCTTTCTCTGCCACTCAACAGCACTGGGACAGGAGGTGCATGCCACATTTTATGTGAGTACTGAGGATTCAAACTTAGGTCCCCTTTTTTGCGCAGCAAGCATTTTTATCTACTGAGCCCTCTCTCCCCCAGCTGCTGGCTGTTTCACTTTTATATGGAACTACAAGTGAGTCTTCATAAATGTTCTTAGATTGAGATGTTAAAACTTATAGAGCTAGCCAGAGCTTGAAAACACAGCTCAACTGTTAATTATGTAAAAGCAGAAATGTCACTTAAAATACAGATGACTACATTTTTCACCAGAGTTGTTAAAATAACCAAACTCACCCATTATTATATTTTTA
>NW_008336832.1:0-501 GCF_000622305.1 Nannospalax galili
TATTAGGAGAGGAAATATTACGGCTATGAGATATCCTCACAATTCTTATCATTCTTTTGACTTAAGACCTACATCCTTCCTGGACCCTAGAAATCCCAGGAGCTTTCTGTGAATATTTGATCCACGAAATAATAAAACCATGTTAGATGTAACCAAGAGACCTGTCAGGTATCACTCATGGGCACATTTAATGACTTGGTACTTTGGAAAACCAAACCAAACAAACAGACAAGACATTTGAAAACTCTACAAATTAATTCACCAAATCAATTGTTTGGAATTATGAACAAAGAAATTCAGCTTTCTTCCTGATGTGCAAGACAGATAAAATAAATAAGAAAAAGTAAAAGTCAAATATATTTCTGTATGAATTACATTACATAAATTACATTGATGAGAATTCTTATGGTTAAACTATGGGCATGCAAATAATAATGGCACAGAATCATATGATAACAAGAAAAACATTTATATAGAGAGATACAAAGTGAAATCAACTTT
>NW_008336833.1:0-358 GCF_000622305.1 Nannospalax galili
AAAATGAATGGAACTAAAGATCATTATGTTAAGCAAAATATTAAAGACTCAGACAAATAGTGAGTTCTCTCATGTGTGGAATCTAGACGTGGGGGGGTATGTGTGCAGGTGCACATGCGCACGCACACACTTGTATGCAGAACATGAAAGTAGAAAGGGGACTGTGAGGGAGAAGAGGTCTAAATAGAGAGGGGAACAAGACAGGGTAACAGAATATGTATGAAAGTGGAGGGGAATTATTTGGAGGGAGAAAGGGAACTAGCAAGAAAGGAAAAAGGATGGACAGGGCAGTGGGGGGAAGATGAAGAGGGACAAAGTAGAAGGATACACATGTTTGAACATGTCAAAATAAGCCCAT
>NW_008336834.1:0-364 GCF_000622305.1 Nannospalax galili
CAAGGCCCCAGGCTCACAGACTAACCTAAGACATTTTTAGTTTGGGGGTTTCCTTTTTGCCCACAGTCTCCATTAGCTTTCACCCGTGCCCTGTGGGCCAGCCGTCTTGCCCCAGTCTTTAAATTCCCTGTCTTGCTTCCACACTTGCAGACACCATGGCCATTTTCCATGGTGGCCACACACCTCCTCCTCCATTCATTCAAATCTCTCACCACACTGCTAACTAACTCTCCTCAGTGGGCTCCGCCCCATCTGGCTTACACCCCTGGGAGGAATAAGTATTTTTCTGGCTACAGTAGCTAACCTACACTGTAGCTAACAACCATCCATAACTGCAGTTCCAGAGGATCTGATGCCCTCTTCT
>NW_008336835.1:0-707 GCF_000622305.1 Nannospalax galili
CCTTAGCTGAAGAACTATTGGCAGCTGATCACTGCTGGGTGAGGGAGAGTCGATCTTCTTTAAAGCTGTGGTGCTGGATAAGATGAACCAACTCCAGTGGATGAATTCACACCGAGGGACATGTGGGTATGCAAACCTGACTCTATTGGCCTTAATATATATGACAATGCATGAAATCATGTGGGCAGGCTATGGGGGAGGGGTCTAAGATCTATTTGTTAAGATAATATGATTAAGATCTATTTATCATATGAAATACAAAAAAATTCAATAAAAATATACATTGAAAGAAGAAGAAAGAAAAGGAAAAGGAATGCGGCAAACTAACATGCTCTACGTGTCACAACCTCTATAAGAAACACTTCCAAAGGCAACGGTAGTTAGCCAAGCATGGCGGCATATGCCTGCTATCCCAGTGCTCAGGATACTGAGACAAAAGGATGGCTGCAAGCTGGAAGCTAGCCTGGGCAACATAGTGACTTCCAGCCTAGTCCAGCCTGCAAAGTGGGAGTCTGTCTAAAATTTAAAAATTAGTCAGCCCCATTAACCTAACGGACAAGTCATTGACCTCCTAAAATTTAAAAATTAAATATTTTTTAAAATAAATTTGCTTTTCACTTTGGGTAACTAAAGACATGCACATTAAAATGATGTTTTTGAAAACATAAAGCAACCAATAGTTAGTTGGGTTTAAAAAAAAAAAAAAA
>NW_008336836.1:0-1134 GCF_000622305.1 Nannospalax galili
AATGCTTCTTCTAATTATGTGGTTATTAAATAAATAATTAAAAACATAAAAGAAATTTAAAAAAAGAAACTGAAAATAACACCAAAAATGAAATGGCATTCATACTCATGGTTTAGTAAAAAAGATGATGCGCAAATGGCTATATTATTGAAGGTGCTCAATAAATTCCATGACATTCCCGTAACACTCTCAGTGACCTATTAAAAAAACACTTCTAAAATCAACGTGTTCATACTAAAAACCACAAGTATCCAAATCAACAGTTAAAAGAAAGAACAATGACCAAGATTTCATAGTACCTGATTTCACTTTATGCTACACAGCCACAGGGACAGAAACAGCATGGCCATGGGCGCAAATCAAGCCATGAAAATCTGTGGAACAGAATCCAAAACCAGAAATAAACTAACATGTCTAAAGGCAGCCAAATTTTCAAAAAGGCCTCAAAACCCACACTGGAAATAAGACACTTTCCTCAAAAATAGTCCATCAAAACCTATTATCTAAAAGCCAAACACTGGAATTAGATCAGTATCTCAAACCTCCACACAAAGTGAATTGAAAATGATAAAAGAACTTAGTACCAAACTTCATATTCTGAACCTGAGAGAGAAAAACAGGGACAGAACTTCATGATGTAGACATAAGAAAGGAATTTCATAATGAGCAGAACTTCACAATCATCAGGTAGGGATCCAAATAACCACTGAATGGGATTTCATAAAACTGAACAAGAAATTAAACTATGAGAAAAAAGAAAAGTAGCCTACACAACAGAAGAATGTCTTTGGCAAATTTATTTCAGACACTTTAGTATATACATGTTGAAAAAAAATCCCACCAAAAATACCAAAATACCAAAGTTCAAATGACAAAACTAAACAATTAAATATAGTTCTTAAAGAAGAAGCACAAGAGAGTGTCTGTTCTGGCCTCCATCGGTGTAGGGTCTGAGAACTCAGCAGACCTCCTGAGAGTGCCTGGATCCAGCCTCCAGGTGGTGGTGAGTTTCTCCAAATTACACCCCTACCCAACCCCCTAACTGGGATTACTTACCCTTCCCAAGGCCCCAGGTCAGACCTGTGCCCTATGGTAGGGTAAGGCTGAGACCTCATCAAATAGTCCAAGTGTGCC
>NW_008336837.1:0-349 GCF_000622305.1 Nannospalax galili
CCTCATCAAAGACTATTCAAAATCCATACCAACTGGAAGGAGAGAAAGCCAATTTAATTCCTGACTACAGCTCCACTGACAGGCTAGGGTTTCCAGTAATTATTACCAACTGACTTTAGTTGACACAGCGTGGAGATCCACCTAGTTGCTGCTGGAGTCCCTCATCAAGGACTGACTCGGATTCACCACCAAGTCAAAAAGTTCATTTGTATAAAATCTCCAGAGACACCCTACATAAACACTCATAGACTGGCATCCACATAATCAAATGGGGAAGAATGATCGATCAGGCCGTAATAATCTGCAATAAATTTAAATGAATGTTAAAGATATGATCAGATAAATGAAA
>NW_008336838.1:0-359 GCF_000622305.1 Nannospalax galili
TTCCAGTGACTTTCATCTTCATTTCTGAATGCTAACTGATCTGGCCTATTGCGGCCGCCCCTCCACTCTTCCAGTGCTAGGTGCTGTGTCCAGGCTCCACTCCTCTGCTTCGGGGGCGCCCCCTGAAGCTGCTCTCCGTTCCATGGTGCTGATCACACGGGCACTGCCCTTCGCTCCTCACTGCTGTGGTCACTCCTCCACTTGCCAGGCGCTGAGGCCGCTCTTCTGCACGCCCTGCAGTGCCTCTGATTGTTGCTACTTCTGTCTGGTCTGGGACCCCAGGGCTGGTGAGGAGACTGTGTCAGTGCAGCCGCATTCAGACACAGGAGACCAGGCTCGTTGACACAGATCCAGTTTAT
>NW_008336839.1:0-459 GCF_000622305.1 Nannospalax galili
GCACTGCCCATGGATTTCAGAAGAGGGTATGGAATCCACTGGAAGTGGAACAGTAGTCAAGGACATTTTTACCCACCATGTGGGTGCTGGGAACCAAACTTGGGTGCTCTGTAAGAACAGCCAGAGATTGAACCAGTGAACCATGTCTGCAGGCCCCTCTTGTCTTTCTTTATGTTGCTGAATCAATCAGTCCTGTCACTCAGTGACTCAGTAATGAGAGTTCTAGAGATCTCATTCAATATATCATCTTCTTTCATCTTCACCCTATAAATGAAATAGTGTTTGCCAAAGGGAGGGGGGAATTTGTTCAAATGTATTCAACCACTTCAGGCACTCAAGTCGTTTACAGATGTTATACAGTTTTTCTTTAATTGAACAATTCTTTTTCCTTTTAACTTAAAAAAGTTGTATTTTTTATAATTTTCTTAGAAAATTTTCCATATAATTGATTACACTGAT
>NW_008336840.1:0-386 GCF_000622305.1 Nannospalax galili
TGTGCATGTATGTATGTGTGTCCATGCATGTATATGTGTCTGTGTGTGTCTGCGTGCCTATGACTGTGTGTGTATGTGTGTCTGGGTATATATATATATATGTATATATATATGTGTGTGTGTATGCGTATCTGTGTGCGTGTATGTATGTGTGTTTATGTGTATCTATGTCTGTGTATGTATATGGGTGTCTATGTCTCTGTGTGTGTACATGTGTGTATGTGTGTCTATGTCTCTGTATGTGTATATGTGTGTCAATGCCTGTGTGTGTACGTGTGTGTATATGTGTGTCTATGTCTCTGTGTGTGTACGTGTGTCTCTGTCTCTGTATGTATGTGTGTGTGTCTATGTCTCTCTGTGTGTACATATGTGTTATGTGTGTCTAT
>NW_008336841.1:0-253 GCF_000622305.1 Nannospalax galili
ATAGGCCTGCAAGCTGGCCAGTGACCCAAGTATGATCTTCAGGGATCACATCATGGAAGAAGAGGAATGAGTCCAAGAACATTTTCTCTGACCTACACATGCTTGTACACACAGAGAGAGACACATATAGACACACAGACACACACAAACACACACACACACAGAAACTTAAATAATCAATAAGTATTCTAAAAAATTCAGAAATAAAAAATGAGAAAAATTGCTCCTTGTTCTTTTGTCTATAACATCAATG
>NW_008336841.1:2448-4364 GCF_000622305.1 Nannospalax galili
AAAAAGTAGATCAGAAGGGCCAGGGTTTTCTCATGTACACTTCAAATAGTCATCCTTAGCAGAGCTTTGTCATGGGACACATATTTTGCATATAGCATAGAACTGCTTGTGTCACATAGTTCAAATTAAAGCTATTTTCACACCAATGGTTAATACTCTTGATCAAAATATTCAAAAACCCCATGTGTTTGGGGGAACCAAGAACATTGCTTCCTTGCAAAGCTCTATAAATATAAGTGAGGACGACTTGTATTTATAACCAAGCACACAGCTGCTCAACCTAAACCCTGTTCTTTGCATGTTTCCTCCTCAGAAACCACAAACCGCTCCTAGCTGCTCTTAAGAGGCTGTGTTATGTGATGAGAATACATAGCATGAAAGAGAAATCAGAAAACAGGATGGGCTTTATGACTCAGATTTTCATTTCTTTGCTACTCAGTGTCAAAGGTAAGAGAGAATAAACTCAAAGTTCAAAACTCAGGATCGTTTTCCCCATTAAAAATTTATGTCTAAGTTATTTCTTTGTTTCTTCTCCATATTGTGTAGCATGAAAATATCTTTGTGTCTCTGCTTCTACTAACCTCTTTCTTTTCATCTCCCTATTATGATCTTAGTGTCCAGTGGAGAAATTGTGCTCACCCAGTCTCCAGCATCATTGGCTACATCTCAAGGAGAGAGAGTCATCATCACCTGCAGTGCCAGCTCAAGTATAGGCACTAGTAGATTGCACTGGTACCAACAAAAGGCAGGATTCTCTCCCAATCTCCTGATTTATGGCATATCGACACTGGCTTCTGGAGTCCCAGCCCACTTTAGTGGCAGTGGGTCTGGAACATCTTACTCTCTGACAATCAGCAGTGTGGAGGCTAAAGATGCTGCAAGATATTACTGTCAACAGGGGAGTAGTTCTCCAACCACAGTGCTACAGACTAGAACAAAAACTACTGCCTGCTCCATACAGCATATCTGCTTCCCATTAGCTAGTGCAGCATGTTCAATTGTTTGATTGACGTGTAATAGAAACTCCCATATTTCTGCAGTGAAATACTCTATTTTTTAAATCCTATGGAGTCCCACATACACTTATGTGTGGGTCCATTCACTGGTGAGTTGTCAACTTACCCAAAATCACACCCTTGAAGAAAACTAAGACTTACTCTCCTAGCATCTGTCAGTTACAAAGAGTACCTTAGACAGGGCCTAGGCTTCAGGCCTGCTCCCTGCCTCCATGTGGAATTTTGTCTGGCTTGCATTTGCCCAGGAATTGTACATTCCATTCCATCATCTATGAAGTCATATGTGAAGCAGTATTATAGTGTTCTGAGAACACTTGTTTATTTAAGTCATCTACCCCCTCTGGTCCCTACAATATTTCTGCTCCTTCTTTCCCCATGTTACCTGAATTTTGGGGTATGAGTGTGATAGAGATGTGCCATTTTGGATCGAGCACTTCACAATTTCTTATTCTTTGAATGTTGACAAGCTGGGGATTTTTGCACAAAGAAGCTTTTCTGGTGAGAAATGAGAGATGCACTAGTCTATGGATATAACAATAAATCACTAGGAGTCAGTCTCCTACTATGTATATTTTAACAGAATATCAGAAAGTTTTACTCTATGGTCTGTGAACTGTTTAGCAATAGGCTTGTGTCCCCAACAACACCCCAGTGCCACCTGTGTACCAGTGGGCATATCTGGCCAGACCACTCATAACTGTAGCCCATAGAGTTCATACTTCAGTCAGGGTGTTGATTATTTTCTTTTCCAGATGTGTGCTTAGCATCTTCTATGAAAATAGCCAGTAGAATTGGTGATTTTAGGTCAGTACCAGTCTGAATTTTTCATGTCCTATGACTCACATACTGTTTCTTTAGCAATAGGCTCTTACTGTCATGTTCTGGAGGGTAACCAAGAGC
>NW_008336841.1:4754-8134 GCF_000622305.1 Nannospalax galili
GGTCGAGTAGGACCTTTGACTTATCCTCACATGGATGGAGCTGGTAAAAGAAAGGAGCCAGGGGCTCCTCCCAACCCCATGGGACCCCTGAGGAACAAATCCTCTAACGACCTCAAGAGTAAAAACAAATCAGTTTATCTGGTCCAATTGTATGTCCTTAAACACCCAAAAGGGAAGTATAACCAAAGATTAAAGGGGCCAATATAATTTCATAAGAGCATACATATATATAGCTAAAAGTTACTTGACAAACAACAAAGCCAGACAGGCGATTCCTTCAGTCGAGTTGTTGGCTAGGATAGTTTAAGGCTCTTCCAGACAGTAACCCAACATACTACTGGAAAAATGAACAGCAGACCCCAATTCCATCCAAAGGAATCCTGACAATGTATTGCCGTAGATGAGGAACAGCTGATCCTCCTGGAACAGGGACCTCTGGCTGACTAGATTTACCAGAAGGGCAGACAGGGGGAATGGATGAGGGTGCTGACAACACAGTGGACAGTGACAGGGATGGCAGAGTATGGAGCCTCTAGTGGGAGAGGAAGGCTGTCTATCTGACGAGTTTGTATTCATGCTCAGATGCCGATGAGCTCAGAAGGTGGGCTACTGTGACCAGTGATAGTCAAGTATATAGAGATTAGAAATGCATGTGAAAACGTCTTAATTTGTATTTTCTTAAAGGCTAAAGATTTTGAACATTCAAAAAAATTCCTCAACCATTTGTACTTCATCTTTTGAGAGATCTATGTTTACTTTCTTGACCTCATTTCTCTTTAAAGGATTTTTGATCCAGGAATAGTGGCATGCCTTTCACCCCAGCACTCAGGAGGCAGATGTAGGTGGAACTCTGTGAGACTGAACAGACCTGGTGTTAATGGTGAGTTCCAGGCCAGCTACACACACGGATACATGTAGATATGATGTATGTGTAATTCTTCAGTAAACTTTGAAATGATACATTCCCCTCTATTTTTTTCATACCAGCTAAGCATTCTTTCTCTCTGCTGTGTCTCTCCTGTATCTCTCCCTCTCTCCCTCTCTCTCTCTCTCTCTCTTTCTCTCTCTCTCTCCCTTTTCCCTCACCAAAGTGCCCCCTATTTTCCCCATCTTATCCTCGGTAACACTTGTCTCCTATAGTTCCCTGTCTTTATCTCCTTCTTCCCTTTTACCCAATAGGCCCTTGTATAACCCTCACTCTTCTCCTTCCATTTAAATACCTCCATCTTACACATTTCCCCCTCAATTACACCTGTTTCCTACTATTCCTCTCTCCCAGACTCCTTTCCTTTTCTTCCCTGGTTCCTTCTCAGATCTTAAAGAAAACTCTAAGGATGTCACATTCATAGAGAAATATAATTTCTTACTATATGCTAAATATAGATGCTTATATTTGAAGACACGTATGCCAGTTACCACTCATCACAAACAATTCTTTTGCTATAGACAGAGAGTTTTACAGAGTTCCACAACTCATGGAAGTGTCTGTGAAATGCCCATTCCTAATCTAATGTAACATCTAGACATAAGACTCATAGAACATAGTGGAACGAGGGAAAAGAGAATAATAATGCATCTCTCAACTCTCATCAACTAAGTTCCCTCACGCCATAGAGGGCAATGAATACAATTGGCCAATACATAGAGAATAAATGTCTGCAGAGTGTGGGTACTTGGACAGGACTCCTATACATTCTACTCTAATGGATTGTACTTAGCATGTTCCTCTCCTAGAGGTTCTCCACCTCCCAGAGTTGCTGTTATTGGATTCCCAAAGAAGGCAGAGAGACTTACTGGATTGAGCCAGAGTTCTCCAAGCAACACAGAATTTCTGTCTCAGCTATTGTGTTTTCTGCTTCCCTTCACCTTAGAAGGAAATGAGGAATTAGGAATTCCATAGCATTAGGAATTAGGGAAACCATTCCAAGTGTCCTTCTCATGACCCCTTCCTAGAATCTATCGTCTTAGTGCCTAAGTGCAGCAGAGATTTTGTTTCTCAGGAATTCTGATATTTTACCCCTATTTCTTCCTTTGAGGATTGTATTATGCATTCAAGATGGCTAGAAGCCTTGGGGGTGCAAATTTTCTACCGTGGTGTAAAAAGTTTCTTGTGGAGTGCTTGACTTGACTGGACCACTGAATATGTATATTCAATATGAGTGTAATCTGCATTCTGACACAGACACCAGCCTTTTTGTCTTCAGCTCCAAGGGAACCTTTCTATTTCTTCTTCCTCTGTTGCCACTGTGCATGAGAAAGTAGCATGTATCTGAAAAAAAAAAATGGGATATTTTACTGGGTGTCCTGCATTTTACTACACTGAGATCTTAACATGCCAGCAAGGTTCCGTAGTAGGGAAATAGAAAAAGCTCTGGGGTCAGTATTCAGAAATGGAAGCCCGAGGCATGCATGGTCTCATTAAAGCATGGTTTCATCTGTCCCGGCCATTTTGATTGAGCTATTGTCCAAACATCCTGCTTTCTGACTGAAGACTGAACTTCAAGGAATTGCTTCTCACCAATATGCCAAGTTTTTTTTTTAGAAAGTATGCAGATAGAAATGATTCTCTTTTTAAAAATAGTTTGAAATTTTGTGAATTCCATACAATATATTTTAATTACATTTCAAGATCTTCCCCAATCTACATCATTCTTATAGCTGCCCTATGAGACTTCATATATTCTTTCACATATGACAAGGCTTATCTAGCCAAGTTTGTGTTCCCAATGTCCTTCAGCATATGCTCATCCACTGGGACCTGGTTAACTTATGTACCATTACTTCTTTAGAGAAAACCATCTGTCCTTCTCCCAGCAGTCATTGGTTTCCAGTAGTTCCTCAGCAGAGGAAACTCCACAGTTGGAGCTTCCTATCCACTTCTGCACTTCTGTGCTGGATTTTTTTCTGGCAGACCTTACGTGGATCTTATGCATGCTGTCACCATTCCTGTAAGTTCATGTGAGTCACTCCCTAGCTGTCTGGGAAACAGTTTCCTTGGGGTCATCTACCACCCCTGGTTCATACAACCTTTCAACTCCCTCTTCTATAATGGTTCCTGAACCCTTGGTGGGAGACATTTGATACAGAGATAAGCACTCTATTGGCTCTTAGTCACTGCACTTTGGTCAGTTGTGGCTTTCTAGGTTAATCACCATCTGTTGCATGAGCAAGCATCACTGGTGAGATTGGGGAGATGCATTAATATTCTTTCTGCCCTATGTTCCACTATGTTCTCTGGCTTTAAGTATAGAAGTTGTGTTGTACCTGTGTGTCTCTTAGGACTGGGAACCTAATAGACATTGATTGTCTGTATTTGACCTTTTGTGGAACTTTGTAATAGTTTCCATCTGTTACAAAAAGAAGCTTCTTTGATGAGTGGT
>NW_008336841.1:8227-8880 GCF_000622305.1 Nannospalax galili
CTGACACAGTCTCCTCACCAGCCCTGGGGTCCAGGACCAGGAAGAAGCAGTGGCAACAGGATGCAGCACAGAGCAAGCAAAAGAGCTGCCTCAGCACCAGGTGAGCAGAAGAGTGGCCTCAGGCCAGGGAAGGCAGAAGAGCAGCCTCAGCCCAGGGCAAGTGGAGGAGCAGCCTCAACGCCCATGAGAATGAAGGAGCAGCACCCATGGGAATGGAGGAGTGGCCGCTGCTGGCAGTGACCACAGAGGTGGACCTGATCAGGAAGCCTCGTCCCTGAAGTCTAGCTTTAATAATATCACAGGATGCTATACAGCCTGTCAAAAGTGAAAAGAAATTAATGGTCCTAATCAACTGTAATGCCTAACAATCACAACAATGAATGCCCAACAAAACATCTCTGTTGATAGAGTAGTGGCACTGTTCTCTTGGATGAAATCAACAGCTGTCTGATTGGACTTCAGGCCTGCTCAGTGAGTTCAGGGACAGAACTCATCTATGATACAGTAAATATAGCCAAAAAACACATAACTAAAGTTGTGATAAATCCTAGAGAAAAATCTACTTTCGTCACATCCATAGATCAACATAACTTCCTACTGTGTTCTAGAAAGTATTCTCTTGTGTTCACAGAGGAAACAATCATTTGTGGTAC
>NW_008336842.1:0-468 GCF_000622305.1 Nannospalax galili
TCCCAAACACCACATTCTGAAGGGGACCTAATCAATACAGCAGACTATACAACTTTACAATTGCCATACAAGAAAAACAAACTCATTTCTTACCAAATTTGATAACTAAAAGATTCACAAGAGAGTACCAGTCACCAACATAAGTATATGCTTTTTCACATCTAGTATCAAGCTTTTGTATCAGGCTGTGAAGTTAATAAAGAAATAAGCCCAGGACAGATGAGAAAGGGAGGCAGGAGGGTATGAGGGGCAATATGCTCAACACAACATACACAGTACTGTACACACAATTTTTTTAAAGACAGGGTCTTACTTTGTAGCCCTGGCTGGTCTCAAACTCAGAGATCTTTCTGTCTCTGCCTCCCAAGTGCTAGGTTTAAAGACTTGAGCCACCGTGTCGACAATAAAACATTTTTTAAAAATGGGGTATGGGGGAGCTGGAGAGATGGCTCAGTAGTTAAGAGAACT
>NW_008336843.1:0-743 GCF_000622305.1 Nannospalax galili
GAAGCAATACCAGGTACACCCTTTAAATTCTCCCCCTTCTGAGATATTTCCATGAACTAGATTCCATGTTCCATGGACTCCAAACAGTTCCATTATTTGTATATCAAAAATAGAGACAGGAGCCTGCGGTGAGGATTCAAATTCACATATTCAGAGTGAAATGTGCAAAGAATTTCTCTACAATTGAACAAACCTGGAAAGGCTGTGATGTCTGGAAAACAATATTTTCAAATCCTACAAAAGGCAAAACATTAGTGACCAAAGCTAGGTGTGGTAGCCTATGCTGTGAATCCCAGTGTTCTGGGCAGAGGCAAACAGAACACTGAGTTTGAGGCCAGCCTGGTTGGCACAGAGAGTTCCAGGACTGCCAGGGCTATACCGTAAGACTATGTCTTAAGAAAATTAGAAACAAAAATATATTAAAACACCCATGACTTTATTAGAATTAGGGAAATACCACAGTAGAAAAAACAAACATAATCAGCAGATATAAGCACCAACAGACACAACATTCTTTTTTTAATATTTTATTTATTATTTTTATTTTGTGTGTATGCATATATTGTCTGCATGTAGGTAAGTACATCTGTGTGATGCAATGCCTACGCAAGACAGAAGAGGCTGTCATCAGATCCCCTGCAAGTGGAGCTACGGACAGTTATTAGCTGCCTTGCAGGTGCTGGGATTCGAACTGTAGAACCCCGAGACCCTCTTCATTCACCCGCTACCCCCCAATCCCTCCA
>NW_008336844.1:0-743 GCF_000622305.1 Nannospalax galili
TCTATGCTACGTGTTACATGCAGTGGTGTCCAGCCCTTACATGTTATGGCACGGTGTTGTCATTTACAAATGTGTTACACTGCCTTCACAGCTGTCCTGAAACACACATGATCCAACAGGCCACAGGTTGGACAGACCTGTGACAGCGTTTGTGATCTCCTTGCTGAGAGGGAGGTACTAGGCCAGTGGGCAGTCACCAAGATCCAGGCCAGATCTTCTGAAGGACCAGTTAAAAGATAAATTTGGGCAATTAAAATCCAGAAAATTAGCCAGGCATGGTGATGCAAGGCTTTAATCATTCATTTAATCATTTAATCAGCATTCAGGAGGCAGAGGCAGGTGGATCTCTCTGAGTTCAAGGCCAGCCTGGTCTACATATGAGTTTCAGGCCAGTCAGGGCTACATAGTGAGATCCTGTATATATTAAAAAAAGATCTAGATCTTTACTTGATCAGACAGTGATTCATGCATAGATTAGGAAGCTCCAGACCATGAAAGATTTAAAATATTACCACAGTAATATTTATAAGAGGAAACATAAAAATATTTGAGGAAGTCCAAAATGAAAAGGTATTGGTTAAAATGGAAGGCATACAGTGAGGGACTTTTTGGTTGTCTCTGACTAGTTAAGCTTAAGTTTCCCTTCACTGTTTATTCTGGGCTTCTATTTATTTATGGAGGATCTCAATATTCTAGAGTCATCTCAGGTTCAGGGCCTCACGATTAAATAATAATAATAATAA
>NW_008336845.1:0-477 GCF_000622305.1 Nannospalax galili
AGCACATCTCCCGCATTGGGAGACAGGAGTGGGGTCAGGCAACCCGTGGATATTGCTGACCAGCCAAACTAGGCAATTAATGAGCGCCAGGTTCAGTGAGAGACCTTGTCTCTAACACATCGGGTGGGGAGCAACCAAGGAAAGCAGCATGACTTCTGGTCTCCACAGTGCACCCGTATGTATGTACACATGCACACACACCAACATACACACACATGCACACATAAACACATCCACATCCACATCTATACACACACAAGCACACATCCACACACATATATGTACACATGCACACATAAACACACATACATATGTACACATATATACACCTAAACACATAAACACACATGCACCCAAACATAAAGACACACACACACACACACTCGCACGCACACACACACTCGCACGCACACACGCAGACACTTGCACACACTCTCACACACTCACACACACACACACACACACACACACACTCTC
>NW_008336846.1:0-8411 GCF_000622305.1 Nannospalax galili
CTGTGGAGTCCAGAGCCCTATCTCTAGGATACAGCATGCTTCAGTACCTCACATTCAGTGCCCCTAGAAAACAACTCCTCAACTCCTTCTCAGATCCCCATGGCACCATGGCTCCAGGGATGCAGTGCCAACATCATCTGCTCCTGCTACAGTGAGACAACTGATAGCCAGTTCTTCCCAATTCACCACTCCTTATCCTGAGTGGACTTTCATCTGCTCTGGGCCTGTCTCCACTTTCCCTGGTAGACTGTAGCCACCTTCTTCCTCTCCTCATCTCTCCCCACAACCTCCCCTAAGCTATGCACAAGAGCACGCTCCTAAGGCACGGCCATGGCATTTCCTTGTTCAAACAGCTTTAATGACGCCCACTGATTAGTACATTCCAATTTCCTAGTTGGCACTTGAAACCATTATTGTTCGGCACCACATATTTTCCAGTTTTATTTCCCCTTGGATGCCTATATAGACCAGTTCTAACTCAACTGGACTTGGTATTTTCCCTGAATATGTTGTGCTTTCTCAATCTCCCTCTATTTCTATTTCAAATGCCTCCTTGAATTACTAGAATAATTCTTTATACAAGAATGATTTCTTCGTACAGTCATTTACATATATTTGTAAACACACACACATGCACACACGTTAGCTTTTTCAGCTCTGTAACAGTCTGAGACGGAAGAGATCAGTTGTTTTTCTGCTACATTCCCCCATCTCTCTAGCAGGGTTCTACTTGTGGCTGTTACTCAATAAACATTTGCTGTGTAGCATTTATAGAACTCCTTAAAAGTTTACCAACTGTGTTCACTGCATCATTTTTATTACATTGTTTTTATTTGAGACAAGGAGCATTCAAGTCTTACACTCTGATTTCTATTGCTTAATGCTGTTCCTAGAGCTGTCTTTAACTTTTTATCCCATAAATCAAACAAAGGTATTTCTTCAAATGCTTTACTTGTTGAGTGCCCATAGTCCTCTGACCTAAAAACTAAAACAAATCATTCTGAATCAAAAATGAATCCTCTTGCCAAATTGACTTTTCCCCTGCCTATGAGCTACGTATATAAATAAAAGTTTCCATTGCAAGTGACAGTAATAGAAAAAAGAACATTTGAAAGCTGGAAATTCTTAGATATTTTAAAATTTTTTGAAAGTGAAAATGACGTGAGTCAAACACCAACATTCTTAAACTTGATATTACCAAAAGAAAATAGTTAGTAGCTGAACACATAATTCCTTGCTAAAAGATTGGACATGACTAATAATACCAATTATAAAAGCACATTAACCTGTTTAAGTACCCAAGTATCTTAGAGAAATTCAATTTTAAATCGAACCCAGGCCATATTATTGTTTTTAAATTGAAAGCATAAGTTTAATAGATGGATCGAAGCATATGCTAAACGTGGGGGGAAAATGAAAAACTGAACTGAAAGGCAAGAACTTTGAAATGTCCATTACTGTAGCCTGTTCCTGTGACGGATGGTACTTCATGGCTGCTGGAGCGCAGGGAAGAGAGCCATGAAGAGCCATGAGGAAGGGCCTTGCCCATCAACTCTGCCTCTCTGGATGTCATATAGAATTTAGGCTGCAGGATTCTGGAAGATGGGGACCTTGCTTTGAACTTTGTGATCCTAGCACAGAGCTTTGCATACAGAATGCACTCCATAAATAAAGGATGAGGTGCGAAGCCCTCCATGACCTGTCTTCATTTTCACATTTAAATCTATTCTTCTTTACCTCCTAGGAATATCATGAGGAGTCAATTATTAACACACTGCCTGGCACATAAAGACACATAACTATTTGACAAATGTTAGTTGTTATTGTTACCACTAGGAATTTGTATCTAGCCTCCAACATAGAGCTTAGTGTGCTGGGCTGTCAGTATGTCTATGTGAGAACTGCAAATGTCTCTGTTTGTGTTCTTCACACTTGGATACTTTGCAACTATCAGAGGGCTCCCCCACAGCAAGTGGAGAAGCTGATTGCGTGCCTGGGCAACACAGTCCTGCTTTGATCTCCACCCACTGGGCCACGAAGAGTTAAACTGGGTTTCAGTAATGTCTGGGGGTCCTTATGCCTTGAAGAAGCCCCAGATCTATCAAGACATGCACAAAAACTCACATAACAGTTGCTGGCAGAACTAAAATGAGAAGCAGTTGTCTTGAAGCCCTGCGTTCTCCCTCACCATAGGGGCCTTGTACACCTTGCCTCCTTAATAGCAGATCACTTGAGAGTCATGGAATCTTTGCAAAGCACAAACCTGGCATGTTGCAATCATGAATCACACAACTTCCCTTATTTGACACAGACTAAGGAAAGATACCTATTTTAGTTACCTCAGTTAGAACAGATCAGCCTTAACAGAGTTAGTTTCCATGCTTTGGAAGAAATCACTTGGAAATCCTCGGTTCTGAGTCCTCCATCTCCTCCACATCAAGATCTAAGAAAAGAAAATAGTGCCGTGTCCCATGACTAGTTTCTAGGATTCGATTTTCCACAACAACAGTAACTGCAATCACTATATATGGAGAACCTACTTTAATTTAGTCCCACACCAAGTACGTGAATAGGGTAATCTCCATAACACCCCTCCATGACACAGCTGTACAGAACATTTCCCCATTTTACAGCTGCAAACACAGCAGCTCTGTCATGAACCTATTCAAGGTCACACACAGCTGGTTTAAGTGAAAGCTGGGACTCAAACCCAAGTTAGCTTGATTGCAAAATTTGGACCACTAACCAGTAAGTTGAAGATTCGAAACGATTTTTTTGACACTCAGTTTAAAAATTGCTTTTTATAAGCCAAAAGTTTCATTAAACCAATGTTCACTGTTACTATATGTAACACATGCTTTTTCTATTCTTTTCTACTATACTATATATTCTAATCTTTAAAAAAAAAAAAAAAAAATCTCAGTAGTGACCCACCAAACGGATTCTATAGTCTTGTAATGGGTGTTTTTGCTCCTGGAAAAACACTGGCCTGGTGGAGGCTTGGAATCTTAGCTGTAAGTTCGAGACCAGCCTAGGCTACATTGTTCGTTCCAGGCCAGCAGCTGCTACTTAGCAAGACCTTGTCACGAAACCAACACAACGGCAACTCAACCCAACCCAACCCAAAATAGAGCTCTTCCATCTTTCATATAGTAACTCCCCTTCTCTGAAACCACAACAGAACCGCCATTCTTTCCAGCCAGGAGGGCTAGCAATTGCGCTTCACAATTAGAATAGTCTTTAACCTTTAAAATATGTATTAAGGTACATATCATGTATCATTAGAAAAGAAACTTCCTTAGGCTCAAATTCCAGAAAGGAACTAGGCACTTACCCACAGCAGAGCAGGAGTTATAAAGTGGAACCGCAGATAGGCTAAAATCTCAAGTTACTTATTGGATAACCTGCAAAGTGCCTAACAGCGGCAGGTTGTGTTGTCCCAACTGAGCAAGGCTGCAGGAGCTGGTGACTGCAACCCCCTGGGGAAAGGGCCCTGCCTTCGCACATCCCCTTCGATTTCAGGGGCTTCAATTCCAGGGGCTTGGGATGTTGCACCGGGAAATCATCGCAATCTTAGGGTCTGGACTCCAGTCGGATTCCCGACTCAAGGGAAGGAGGTGCGACAGTCCGCGCAGTTCCCGGGCCGGTAGGACCTGAGCTCACGGTGTCCGCTGCCCCAGGTGCGCATCTCTGTCCCGGCGCGGCCCGTGGCCTCCAGCTGTTCGCACACAGCTGGGCCGCAGCCTTGCAGAATCCAGCTGCGGCGGCCTCGGGGTCCCTCGGGGCAGCTCGCCGGGCACCGGGCACGGGGGGCACCGGGCACTGGACACCTGGCGCGCGGCCGCTCGGCTCCAGGTCCGCGGCGCTGCAGCCCTACAAGCGCTGGCCACCGGGCTCCCCGCCCCTCCGCCCGCCCGCGAAGCCCGGCCCCGGGCACTTACAGGGCTTCGCTCCGTCGCCAGCCCGCTTCCCCCGGGGGCCATGGTGCTTCCGGACACGGAGTCCGGCCGCCGCGCAGCGCAGCGCCGCCCAGAAAATGGACGCCGGCGGCTGGACTCTCCGGTCCGGCCCGCCCCCGCCGCCGCCAGACTACGCGGCCGGTCGGGAAGAGGTCAGCGCGACCCTCGGCACCCAGGCCCAGGCCTCGGGAGCACTGCGGCGGGATCGCCACGGGCCGAAAGGCGCCGGGCGAGACCCGGGGCTGATGGCGCAGCGGGCGCCAGCCGGGGCACCACCCTGATCTCCCGGTTCCGGGCCGGGCAACCCAGACCCAGAACCGGCCACTGTCAGAACCGGCACAAGCCGCGGGAGGCCCCGGGCACTCGGCAGAGGCGGCACTGGGGAAGTCCTGTGCAGTTTTAACCGCACCAAATTTTCAGAACAGGCTGTCACCTGTGCGTGCCCATGGCGGCCAGGAGAGGCCTAGACTGATTTTTCCCAATGTAGTATAAGAACTATTTCATGCCAAAAAGCCAGCCTTCTTCCTTAAATAAAGGCTACAGCCTGCCTGCTGGGATCCTTCTTCCTCCAACCAGAGGTTGTGCGCTGGAAAGTATTTACTAAGAGGCTTCCACAAACTCGCTTGTCTAGCTGCTTCGTGCGTACATGCAGGTGTTGGTTGTTTTATTTTGGATCACCCACCTTCCCTGTGTTCTGTGTTGAGTCTTTAAATTTTTCTTTAGAAAAGACTTCCAGACTACAACTAAAAACTTTGAAAAAGTTTTTTTTTTTTTTAGTCTTGTGTACTTGCCTATTTTTAGCTTGGAATACAGTGTTTGCAGTTCTGCATCCCAGTTCCTGACCAACTGTTAAGAATGTGATCATTTTGGTGAGTTCAGTAGATTTCAATAGTATATGCAAGTAAAAGCATTTTTCGTGATACAAGGGAAAGATAGAGATTCTAAATATAATAAAGGAATGGCATCTTTTAAAATTTCAGAGTTCTAAAGGCTGTCGGTTCGGCAACATGCATACACATGTAACTAGCAGATCTCAGCCCTCTCAATGCCAAGCACCCTTTATTCTCTCTCCATGGGCCACAATGTTCAGAAAGAGCAATGCCACTAAACTGCACTTATTAACCAATGATTCATCTTCCCCCTTTAAAAAAAAGCTGCAATGTTTTTGTCCACGTAATTGCCAATCAGAGCTTCCACAAAAACCTGAGCTAACCAGTTGGTAATAATGGATTCCAACCTAGAAAAAAAAAAACAAAAAAAAAAAACTCATGGTCTAATTGCATGTTTGTATGTTTCCATTGAGTCTTTTGGAAAGTCTGAAAGTGATTTAAAAACCTCCAAGAAACTGATGTATACAGATTGGGAAGACCCAAGACCCATCCATTGAGTCTTTTGGAAAGTCTGAAAGTGATTTAAAAACCTCCAAGAAACTGATGTATACAGATTGGGAAGACCCATTTGCCATATTGCTCTCTGTGATTCCCTGTGACTGGAAGGTGGGAGGTGGTGGGAGGTGGGAATGTGCAAGGCAATTTGACCTTTGGATTCAGCCTGCCTGGGTTTAAATTTTTATTTTATTGTGCTTTATGAGTATGAGTGTTTTGCTTGCACGTTACTGTGAGTGCATGTGTTCCGTGCCCACGCTGGAGGCCAGAAGAGGGTGTCAGATCACCTGGAACTGTAGTTATGGATGGTTGTTATCTGCCCTGTGAGTGCTGGGAACTGAACTCAGGTCCTCTGCAAGAGCAGTCAGTGCTCTTAACCGCTGAGCCATCTCTCCAGCCCCTGCCTGGATTTAAAGGCCAGGGTATGTTGCTTACTAGGCCACTTCTCCGTCTCTCTGCTTTCTTAGCTAAACTGTTATACTAAAGCCTACCTCCTATTTTTTGTTTGTTTGTTTGTTTGCCTTTACAATGAAATGAGATAATACACCAGAAACATTTATGATAATTCCCAGCATGTAGTAAGTGCACTCTAACTTCAAGTTGGTATTTGTGGTATGTTAACTGGTGTTAATACTGGAGGTTAACTATTCAGAGTTATGGTTTTTGTTGCTGTTTGAAGTGATTAAGGTCACTTTTATACTCCAGAAATTTCTATGGGTAATCCACTAGGGTCATACGCTGAGTAACATAAGGAATTTTAAAACTGACAACATGGTCCACTTTCTTGTTTGGCTAATATGTTCAGGAGTTCCCTTGATCAGATGCGGTTACAGCTTGTTACTAGTCAAATTGGCTCTGGCTTTCTTAAGGGGTTTAGCACATGGGAAGGGCTCCTTATCTCTACTGGACATTCACAAACAGTTGCATTTTTCCATATTGGAGCCAAATGTTTCTCCAGAAACAAATAGATTTCCCCAAATTGTTATTAATATCTTAAGTATCATAGCAATAGACAGCCAGAAACTTACATAATCAGTCCTTCAAAATTTTCCATTCCACCTCATAACCAGTCACAGACTCCCTCTCTCTTAATCATTCTTTGAGTATGGGGAACTGTGTGGAAGTTTCCAGAAATGTCCCACCTTGTCATAATTATGTTTCTTTCTATAAAGGTTTTTGTTATAGATTATTTTTTTTCTAGGATAACTAGAAAAAAATGTGGTGTGTTTTCTCTGTAATAAATGTTCATTACGGTACATTTAAAAAGAAAAAAAATTCAATACTTTCAAGCGTCTCCTTAAATTTCTACTTGTTCAGTGTCTCCATAGCACAGCGCTGGGTCCTTTCCCAGGAAGCTAGCTGTGCCTTCTATCTCACTTCATTTAATTCCCACGTGATGTCTCTTATTCCTCTGTGCTTTTGACTAAAGCTACGGACCAGTTTAACACTGACTGCCCTATTCTTTTCTTTATAGGGCTTCAGGATTATCAGAATTGCAAATAAAAAGACTAAAAACATTCCCTCTTTAAGCCAGTTTGCTTCTTTCTTTCTTGCCACTACTTCTCCTGCCTCCTGTAGTCATAGCTCTGTCAGTTTCCAGGAAACTTTTCCCCTTTTCTTCATCCTGTTGGCTCACTGACTTCTCTCAGCCTTCCTTCCTGCTTACTTCTTTCCCTTCAAGCATTTCAAGACCACTGGCACCCTTATCATTTTCTTTCTCCTGGACCATATAACTGAAAGGCCTCTGTGGCGTGACTGTGAGGCACTGTTTAGAACTGACACCTGTGGGTCCCTGGCAGAGAAAAGTGTGAAAGGCCACATCCTAGGTGAACCTGACCTGCAGGAGAATTCCTGTAACACCTAGAGTAGGAGGTAAGGGCTGAGTACCCACTACCCAGACCAAGACTCTTGTTGCCAGGTGGAAATGGCAGATTTGTAGACTATTCCAATAAAACCCCCACATCGGGCTTTTCACAAAAGACCTATGAAATGTTGAGGAAGGAAGGAAGGGAGGGAGGGAGGGAGGGTGGGAAGGAGGGAGGGATAAAGAGCCCAAATCCGATGGAGCCTTTAGCTGTAATTACCAGTTTATAGGAAATTTCTGAGATGCAATCATCCAATTTCTTTTTTTTTTTTTTTTTTTTTTTTTTTTTTTTTTTGTTTTTTTTAGTCAGGGTTCCCCTACAAAGTCCCTTTCATCGTGTTGGAAGTGCGGGGATCGGGCTGAGGACTGATCTTAGGAAAGCTTTTTCCAGTCCAGTGCAAACAATTCTCAAAGGCATGTACCACAATGCCTGGCCAATCATCCAATTTCTGATTGGGGGAACTCTGTGGTCTAAGGGTTTCTTCAACATTTTTTTTTTTTTCTTTTTAAGTAGCAATGGCAAGAATAAAAGAGGAGGGAAAGCTGTAAACAAAATATAATATAGTATCAAATGTACTATATGGAACCTATTTGGAATTGTGCTTTGACCTAATAAATTGTTTGTTTAATGACCTAATCAGACAAATTCAAATATTGACCATGACATGTGATAGGATTTGACAGTATGGTATGGCAGTGTGGTTATTTTTCACTCTAGAAATCCATATTCAAGAAAATCGAAATAACCCACAGTTTAAACACTTTTTATTTAGAGATACTTCAAACTTCTAGAACTTCAAGAATAGTGCCAAAAGGTTCTGGATGCTTCTATCCAAGTCTTTTCCTTCTTCCTTTTTTCTTTTTCCCTTTCCTCCTCCCTTTCTTCCTCCATCATTCCTGAACTATTTGAAAGTTACAGATATTAGTCTCTTTTAGCCTTAAATAATTCAGTATTTCTTTGCCTAAGACAAAAAGTTTTCTATTAGAGTTTGCATCTTTTAGAGAACTATGCTGGAAGGTGCAGAGATAAAATGATAAGAGTATGAGATTTGCTTCCTAACAACAAGGAAATTAACACAAAAGGGGGGATTTTTGCTTCCACATATGTTTAAGATTTTCATAGTAATAAAACTAAAGGTTATGTCTGTGAAAGATTTTTTAATTGGTATAAAATGCTTGAGCTGGGCTGGAGAGATGGTTCAG
>NW_008336846.1:8564-8993 GCF_000622305.1 Nannospalax galili
GCAGTTAAGAACACTGACTGCTCTTGCAGAGGACCCAGGTTCAGTTCCCAACAGCCACATGGCAGCTAACAACTGTCCTTAACTTCAGTTCCAGGAGATCTGATGCCCTTGTCTGGCTTCCATGGAGATTATATGCAAGTGGTGCACTTACATACATGCAGGCAAAATGCATACATAAAATAAAAATAAATAAAATCTTTAAAAAAAGTTGTGCTATGATATTAGATAGGAAAATATACAATATGTCTATAAAACATTTTAACTATTAAAAATTTTACCATGTGTAGATAAAATATTTAAATAATACATACAAAACATTAATAGTCCAGCTTATTTCACGTTATGTATGTCTTAGTTTTATAAGAAATACATAATAGAAAACAAAAACATTCAATTAAAAATATTATTAGAGGCAGAGGCAGGAGAATC
>NW_008336847.1:0-1434 GCF_000622305.1 Nannospalax galili
CACAAAGAGCATTGTGATGTCACAATGGAACATGGTGATGTCATATTGTAAATTGTAATGGAACATTGGAGCATTGTGATGTCTCATTGGATAATTGTGATGTCACAATGGAATATTGTGATGTCATATTGTAACATTGTGAAGTCATACTGTAACATTGTAATGGCGCATTGCAGCAATATAGTGGCTCATGGGGCCATAGTGTTGGCACATTGAGCATAGTGATTTCACATTGGAGCATTTTGATTTGACATTGGAGTATTGTAATGACACATCAGAGCATTGTGATTACATATTGGAGGTTTATGATATGACATTGGTGGCTTCTGAGGGGACATTGAGCACCGTGTTTGCATATTGAGCATGGTGACAACACAATGAATCATTGTAATGTCACAATGGTGCATTGTGATGGCACAATGAGAACTATGATAGCACAATGGAACATTGAGAAGTCATATTGTAACATTGTGACGGCACAGGAAGGAGAGCAATATAATGGCACATGGGGCCATAGTGCTGGCATATTTGAGCATTTTGATGTTACGTTGGAGCATTTTGATGTCACATTTTAGCATTGTGATGTCACATTAAGGGATTCTGAGGGGACATTGAGCACCATGCTTGCATATTGAGCATAGTGATGAAACAATGGATGTATGTAATAACACATTGGTGCATTGTGAGAGCAAAATGAGCATTGTGATTGCACAATGGCACATTGTGCAGTTGTAAGGTTACATTGTGATGGCACATTGGAACAACATAATGGCTCATGTGGCCATAGTGTTGGCACATTGATCATGTGATGTCATTTTGGAAAATTGTAATATGACATTGGAGCACTGTGATATCAAATTGTGGTGTTGAGATGTCACATTGTAGCATTATGATGTCACATTTGGGGTTTCTGAGGGGAAATTTTGCACTGCATTTGCATATTGAGCATGGTGATGACACAATGAATCATTGTAATCACACAATGGTGCATTTTGATGGCACAATGAGCATTGTGATGGCACAATGGAACATTGAGAAATCATATTGTAACATTGTGATGGCACACTGTACGATTGTGATTTCACTTTTGGGTATTTTTGAGGGGAGATTGAGCAATGTGTTTGCATATGAGTATTAGCACTGAGATGTCACATTGTACCATTGTGATTTCACTTTAGGTTATTTTTGAAGGGAGATTCAGTAATGTGTTTTCATATTGAGTATGGTGAAGACACAATGGATCATTGTAATTACACAATTGCTCATTGTGATGGCACAATGAGCACTGTGATTGCATGATCGATCATTGTGAAGTTATATTGTAAAATTGTGGTGACACAGTGGAGCAATATAATGGCACTTGGGGCCATAGTGTGGGCACATTGGAGCGTAATGATGGCACATGAAACATTGCAATACCAAATAGGAGTATTT
>NW_008336847.1:2746-3896 GCF_000622305.1 Nannospalax galili
GTGAATGATCTCTATAATAAAAATTTTAAGACCTTGAAGAAAGAAATTGAGGAAGATACCAGAAGATGGAAGGATCTACCATGCTCATGGATCAGTAGGATTAATATTGTGAAAATGGCTATCCTACCAAAAGCAATCTAAAGATTCAATGCAATCCTTATTAAAATTCAAATGCAATTCTTCACAGAAGTTGAAAAAAGAATCTCAAATCTCATATGGAAACATAAGAAATCTATGGTATTGCAAACAATCCTGAAGAATAGAAGAAGAGCTGCAGGTATCACAATCCCTGATTTCAATTGTATATACTACAGAGCTCTAGTAATAAAAATGATATGTCACTAACATTTGATCAATGGAATAGAGTTGAGGACCCAGATTTAAGTCCATGCAGTTACAGTTACTTGATTTTTTACTAAGGGGCCACAAACACACCTTGAACAAAAGACAGCATTTACAGTATATGGTGCTGGTCAAACTGGATAGCTATATATAGGAGAATAAAATTAGATATCTATAAGTCACCATGATCAAGGCTCAATTACAAGTAGATCAAGGACTTCCTCATAAGACCTGATACACTGAAACTGATAGAGGGGAGTGTTGTGAATTCAGTGGAACTTAAAGTCACAGGAACAGAATTTCTGAAAAAGTGAAAGCAGTAAGTTCAGCAATCGACAAATAGGACCTCATGGAACTAAAAACTCCTATACAGAAGAATAAATCATTATTTGAATGAATAGGCAACTTATTGAATGGGAAGAAACTTTATGAGCTAAACTTATAACAGAGGGTTAATATCTAGAATAAACAAACAACTGAACTTCTAAAAGAGGGTTAATATCTAGAATAAACAAACAACTATAAAATTCATAATAATAAACCACCCAATTAAAACTTGGGGCAAGGAGCTAAGCAGAGAGTTCTCAAAAGATGAAACTCAAAAGAATAAGGAATATGTTTATGGCTCTTAGTATGGTAGTGACAATTTCATCTTGTGGGACATCAAGAGCTGTTTAATTGGAATTAAGGTCCACTCAATTGGAGGGAACTTATGTGAAGTAGTATAAATACGGTTAAATATATGGCTGGAGATGTCATAGATCCTGGAGAAAGAAACTACTTATGCCACATCTATAGGACAACATTA
>NW_008336847.1:3944-7465 GCF_000622305.1 Nannospalax galili
ATACCTCTTGCCATCATCAAAGAAACTTCTTTTTGCAATAGATGTCAACTACTATGGAATTCCAGAACTGCTCAATATGGAGAATAAGTGTGAGACACTTAATCTTAAGTGACACATCTTCAATGCAAACTTTGTACTTAGGATGAATGGATCCCTTAACTCTCACTACGGAAATTTCCACATGCAGCAGATGGTGATTAACAGAGAGACCAAAAATTAGCCAATGTGCAGAGAACAAGAGGCTAAGGAGTGCTTATTCCTGAATAGGACACCTATTTCAAAGCTCTGCCTCCCAAGACTCAGGGATTATGTGGAAGAGGAGACAGAAACAGTGTAAGAATTAGAGGTTTTTGGTGACCAGACAGGTGGTCATTTACTCATATGAGCTCACAGCAATGTTGACTGCATGCACAAGTCTTTTATGAGCTCACACCGAACAAAAAAGTCCAGCATAGACATGGGGAAGCAAGTCAGAAATCCCATTCCCACCTAAGAAACTTAAAAATAAATTATTTATTATTTTTATTGTATGTGTATGAGTTACTGCCAGCGTGTATGTAAGTGCACTTGTGTTGTGCAATGCCCACGGAGATCATAAGAGGACATCAAACCCCCTGGTACTGGAGTTACAGATGGTTTTTAGCAAACATGTGGTTGTGGGGAACTGTACCCAGATCCTCTGCAAGAGAAGCCAGTGCTCTTAACTGCTGAGTCATCTCTCCAAGCCCAACCTAAGTATTTCATGGCTGAAGAAAGGTGGAAAGACAGTGTCTTATAGGTTTGGTACTCTTGGAAGCCCCAGTGCATGGATCCACACTGAAGGACACTGGGGGACCCAAATCTTGCTTTTTGGAGCATGAGTTCACCAAATTTGGTAGAGTACAGTTGGGTAAGTTATGAAGAGGGGAGTTTCTCTGAATGCCTTCAAAGTATATTGTATGAAAATTGCAATGTTGCATCAAAAAATACAAAAGAAAATGATAAATGTCATTAGCTATTAGGACAATGCAAATTAAACCTACATTGAGATTTTATCTTTACCAAGTCAAAATGGCTACGTTCCAAAAAACAAACAAAAAATGCTTGCAAGGTTTTGGGAAAGGGAACACTTCTTCACTGCTGGTGGGAGTGCAGAATGTTGCAGCTACTATGGAGATTCTCTACTATGCAGAGATTCCTCAAAAAGGTAGAAATAGATGTACCACATGATTCAGCCAAACCACTTTTGTGCACATACCCAAAGAACTCCATATTCTACTACAGAGATACTTGCTCATCTTTGCTCATTGCTGCTCTATTCACAATAGTCAGGAACTAGAAGCAACCTAGGTATAGATCAAATGATAAATGAATAATGAAAAGAGGTATATTTACACCGTGGAATATTATTCAAGTATTTAGCAAGTTGAAATTATGAATTTCACAGGTAAATGGATAGAACTGGAAACAATCATCCTGACTCAGGTAACCCAGACCCAGAAAAATGAACATTTTATGTTCTCGCTCATAATTGGTCACACCGAACAAAAAAGTCCAGCATAGAGATGGGGAAGCAGGCCACAAATCCCATTCCAACCTAAGAAACTTAAAAATAACTTATTTATTATTTTTATTGTATGTGTATGAGTGCTGCTTCCGTGTGTGTAAGCACACTTGTGTCATGCAAAGCCCGCAGAGATCATAAGAGGACATCAGACCCCTTGGAACCGAAGTTAAAGATGGTTGTTAGCAACCATGCGGTTGTGGGGAACTGTACTCATAGACCCTCACACAATACTGGCTATTGGTATTCCTCTTGGTTACTCGTAAGAGCTTAATGGTAAGACCTTATTGCTGAAGATACTATGTATGTTGTATTAGTCACTTTTCTCTTGCTGTGATAGAAACACTGACCAAAGCAATTTATAGAAGGAAGAGTTTGTTTGAACTTACGGTTCCTGAGGAATTTCAGTCCATCATGGCAGGGAGGCATGGTGGCTGGAGGTGGCTGGAGTAGGAGCAGTAGAAGTGAAGCTGTCACATCATCATTCATGCACAGGAAGGAAGGGACTGACTGGAGATCTGGCAAGGCTTAAGAACTCTGTAAGTCCACCCCCAGTGACATGCTTCCTCCAAAATAGCCTCACCTTCTGTAAACTCCCAAAACAGCGCCACCATCTGGGGGCAAAATGTCCAAACACTTGGAGCCTATGGTGGACATTTCCATTCAAACAATCACATAGGTGTAGGATTTTTAAAAAAAATTTTAAAGCCATAATTCTTTTCCAATGATGTCTTAAAAAGTAAATAGCCTCACCTTCTGTAAACTCCCAAAACAGCGCCACCATCTGGGGGCAAAATGTCCAAACACTTGGAGCCTATGGTGGACATTTCCATTCAAACAATCACATAGGTGTAGGATTTTTAAAAAAAATTTTAAAGCCATAATTCTTTTCCAATGATGTCTTAAAAAGTATTTTAAAAGAAAAAGGGGCAAAAGCATTACTGGTCTAGTTTAGCAGGTGAAAGGGTCAGACTATTTTTCTGTCTCGTCTCCACAATCTGTGTGAGTCTCAGAGGTCTGCCCTCAAAGTCGTAAAGCTCCATGTGACACAATTTTATTTACTCTGTTTTCCATAATATAGCCACAACTACTCATGGTGCTCTTCTCCATTATTTTCAGTTTAAGCCCATGTGTTATTATATTTCTCCATAGTGCCATCAAAATGTTAAAAGATGGCTTAAAAATGTTCCTTTGCCATTTCACAATGCACCATTGTGACATCACAATGCTCCAGTATGCCAATAATATTGTACCATGTGCCTATATATTGCTCCACAGAGCAATCAAAATGTTACAATATGAATTCACAGTGTTCCTTTGTGACATCACAATGCTCCAATATGCTAAAATTATGGTCCCAAATTTGCCATCACAATGTTACAATATGACTTCACAATGTTTCATTGTTACATCACAATGTTCCTTGGGGCCATCACCTTGTTAAAATATGGCTGCAAAATGTACCGATGTGCAATTACAATGCTCCAATATGATATCACAATGCTTTAATCTGCCAACAGCATAGGTCCATGTGCTAGTTTATTGCTTCAATATGCCAACAATGTTACAATATGACTTATGAATGTTCCCTTGTGACATCACAATGCTCAAATGTGACATCACAATTCTCGAATATGCCAACACTATGGCCCCACGTGCCATTATATTGCCCTTATTTGGGATCACAATGTTGCAATATAACTTTACAGTGTTATATTTTGACTTTGCAATGCTCCATTGTTCCATCACAATGTTACATTTGATTTCACAATGTTTGATTGTGTCATCACAATGCTCCAGGGTGTCATCACAATGTTCCACCATGAAATAACAATGCTACAATGTACCATTACAATGCTCCAAAATCTCAACACTAAGGCCACGTGTGACATTATATGGCTCCAATATGTCATGACAATGTTACAATTTGACTTCGCAATGCTCCAATGTGACATCACAATGCTCCAATGTGACAACA
>NW_008336847.1:9681-13019 GCF_000622305.1 Nannospalax galili
CCATTATATTGCTGCAATGTGCGATCACAATGTGACATTATGACTTCTCAATGTTCCATTTGGAAATCACAATGCTCTTGTGTGATATCACCATGCTCCAATCTTCGAAAACTATTGCCCCATGAGTGATTATATTGCTCCAGTGTGCCATCACGAGGTTACAATATAACTTCACAATGTTCCATTGTGACATCACTGTGATACAATGTGACAACAAATTCTCCAATGTGATATCACAATACTCCAATTTGCCATCACAATGTTACAATACGACTTCACAATGTTCCGTTGTGATATCACAATGCTCATTGTGCCATCACTATGCACATGTGTGTCATTACAATGATCCATTGTGTCGTCATTATGCTCAATATGCAAACATGGTGCTCAATGTATCCTCATAGAACCCCAGTGTGGCCTCACAGTGATCCATGGTGCCATCATAATGTTACAATATGACTCATTAATGTTCCATTTTGACATCACAATGTTCCAATATGACATCACAATCATCCAGTGTGCCAACTCTATGGCCCCAAGTGCAATTATTTTGCTCCAAAGTTCCACCAACATGTTACAATATGACTTCACAGTGTTCCACTTTTACATCACAATGCCCTTGGTGTCATCACTATGTTACAGTATGACTTCACAATCCTCCAATGTGAAATTACAATGCTGCAACATAACATCACAATACTCCAGTGTGCCAAGACGGTCACATCATGTCCCATTATACTGCTCCAATGTCCCATCACAATGTTATAGTATTACATTGTGACATCACAATACTCCATTGTGATGTCAAAATGCTCCAATGTCCATCACTATCGCCCCATGTGCAGTATATTGCTACACTTCGTCATTACAGTGTTACAATATGACATCACAAAGTTCCATTGAGACACCACAATGCTCCAATGTGCTTTTAAAGTCACCCCATGGGCCTTATATTTCTCCAATGTGACATCACAGTGTTACAATATGAATTCAAAATGTTCCATTGTTACAAAACAATTCTCCAGTGTGACATCACATTGTTCCAATGTGCTAACACTATCACCCCTTGCGACATTATATTGGTCAAATATGCCATCATGTTTGAATATGACTGCAAACTGTTCTATAGTGACATCAGAGTGCTCCCTGGTAACATCACAATATTACAATATGACTTCACAGTGTTCCATTGTGACATCACAAGGCTAATTGTGCCACCACTATGCACTTTTTTGTCATTACACTGATACATTGTGTTGTCATGATGCTCAATAAGCAACATGATACTCAATGTCTCCTCACAGTCCCCCAATTTGACATCAAAATGATCCATGGTGCCATCACAATGTTACAAGAAGACTTCATAATGCTCCATTGTGAATGACAATGCTCCGTGGTGCCTTCACAATGTTCCAATGTGACATCACAATGCTGCAATGTGACAGAACAATGTTCCAATGTGCCTTCACTATGGCCCCAACACCCTTTATTTTGCTCCAATATGCTATGACAATGTTAAAATATGACATCACAATGATCCATTGTGTCATCACAATGCTCCAATGTGAAATCACAATGCTCCCACACAGTGCTCCTATTTGCCAATAATATCACCCCATGTACCATTATATTGGTCCAATGTGCCATCAAAATGTTTCAAGGTGACTTCCCAATGTTCTATTGTGACATCGCAATGCTACATAGTGCCAACACCATTTTTCAAGATGACTTCACAATGTTCCATTGTGATGTCACAATTCTCCAGTGTGACATCACCATGCTCCAATCTGACACCACAGTGCTTCAATTTGCCATCAAAATGCTATAATTTGAATTCACAATGCTACAATCTGACATCACAATGATCCAATGTGCCAAAACTATCATCCCATCTGCCATTATGTTTCTATAATGTGTCACCACAATGTTACTATATGACTTCACAATGTTCCAATGTGACATTACAATGCTCCAGTGTGATATCACAGTGCTGCAATGTGCCAACACTATTGACCCATGTTCCACTATAGTGATGCATTTTGCCATCACAATGTTACTATATCACTTCACAATGTTCCAATGTGACATCACCATGCTCCAATGTGACATCACAATGTAAAAGTATGACTTCAAAATGTTCCATTGTGACATTACAATTGTCCAATATTACATCACAATGTTATATTATGATTTCCCAATGTTCAATTGTGATATCACTGTGCTTCAGGGTGACATTGCAATGCTCCAATGTGCCATCACTATCGCCCCATGGGCCACTGTATTGCTCCAATGTGACATCAAAATGTAGCAATATGACTTCACAATGTTCCATTGTGCCACCACAATGCTCACTTTGCAATAACAATGCACAATTGTGTCATTATAATGATCCATTGTGTCGTCACCATGCTCAATTTGAAAACAGAGTGCTCAGTGTCCCCTCATAGTCCCCCAAAGTGACATCACAATGATCCATAGAGCCATCACAATGTTACAATATGACTTCACAATGTTCCATTGTGCCACCACAATGCTCACTTTGCAATCACAATGCTCAATTGTGTCATTATAATGATCCATTGTGTCGTCACCATGCTCAATTTGAAAACAGAGTGCTCAGTGTCCCCTCATAGTCCCCCAAAGTGACATCACAATGATCCATAGAGCCATCACAATTTTACAATATGACTTCACAAGTTCCATTGTGCCACCACAATGCTCACTTTGCAATAACAATGCACAATTGTGTCATTATAATGATCCATTGTGTCGTCACCATGCTCAATTTGAAAACAGAGTGCTCAGTGTCCCCTCATAGTCCCCCAAAGTGACATCACAATGATCCATAGAGCCATCACAATTTTACAATATGACTTCACAATGTTCCATTGTGCCACCACAATGCTCACTTTGCAATAACAATGCACAATTGTGTCATTATAATGATCCATTGTGTCGTCACCATGCTCAATTTGAAAACAGAGTGCTCAGTGTCCCCTCATAGTCCCCCAAAGTGACATCACAATGATCCATAGAGCCATCACAATTTTACAATATGACTTCACAATGTTCCATTGTGACAACACAATGCTCCAATATGACATCACAATGCTCTAATGTGCCAACAGTATCGCCCCATGTGCCATTATTTACCTCCATTTTGCCATCACAATGTTACAATATGACTTCACAATGTTCCACTGTGACATCACCATGCTCCAATGTGACATCACCATGGCCCAGTGTGACATCAGAATGCTCCTATGTGCCATCAAAATGTCACAATATGACGTCACAATGTACCATTGTGAATTCACAATGTTCCAATGTGATATCCC
>NW_008336847.1:13054-14082 GCF_000622305.1 Nannospalax galili
CGATGTGCCAACACAATCGCCCAGTGGGTCATTATATTGCTCAAATGTGCCATCAAAATGTTACAATATAACTTAACAATGTTCCATTGTGACATCACAATGCTCCATGATGCCCTCATCATGTTAAAATATGACTTCACAATGTTAAATTGTGCCATCACAATGCTCCAATATGACATCTCACAGCTCCAGTTTGACACTATTGCTCCATATGCCATTTCAATGCTCTATGTTGCCATCACAATGTTACCTTATGACATCATAATGCTCCATTGTGACTTAACAATGCTCCAAGGTGCCATCACAATGTTACAATATGACTTCACAATGTTCCATTGTGACATCACAATGCTCCTGTATCTATCACAACACTCCATTGTGACATCACAGTGCACAGTGTGCCATCACAGTGCCCCAGTTTGTCATCACAATGCTGAATGTTCCATCATTCTCGTCTAATGTGTCATCATAATGTTCACATGTGCCATCCCACTGCTCAGTGTCCTATAACAGTGCATCAATGTGTCATCACAATGCCCCTTCCTGACATCACAATGACCTGATGTACTACAATGCTCAATAGGCCATCACAATCCTCCAATAGGGAATCAAAATGTTTCAGTGTGTTCTCAAATCCTAACTGTGCCATTACAATGCCCCAATATGCCGTCACAGTGCTCCAATATGTCTTCAGAATGCCAAACTACTACAGCACAATGCTCCAATATGTCTTCTCGATGCTCCATTGCACATCACACCCTTCAGTGTGCCATAAGAATGCACCAGTGTGTCTTCACAATGCTCAATGTACCATAACACAGCAAAAATATGTCATCACAATGCTCCAATGTGTTAAGGGTATGCTCCAGTGTGAAATCACAATTCTCGAATGTGTCATCACAATGCTCCAAAGTGACATCACAGTGCTCAGGTGTTATCAATGTGCTCCAATGTATCATAACTACGTTCAGTGTACCATAACAATGCCCTAATGTGTAAACACAGAGCTCCAATATGTCATCATTAAA
>NW_008336847.1:16007-16409 GCF_000622305.1 Nannospalax galili
ATGAATGTGACATCACAATGCTCCAATGAGCCAAAACAATCGCCCCCATGCTAATATATTTCTCCAATGTGCCATCAAAATGCTACAATAAGACTTTTTAATGTTCCATTATAACATCACAATGCTCCAATGTGCTTACACTATGATCCCAAATGTGCCATCACAATGTTACAATATGACTTCACAATGGTTCATTGTTACATCACAATATTCCTTGGTGCCATCACCGTGTTACAATATGACTGCAAAATGTACCAATATGCAATTACAATGCTCCATTGTGACATCACAATGATTTAATCTGCCAACACCATAGGTCCATGTGCTAGTATATTGCTCCAATATGCCAGAAATTTTACAAAATGACTTCTGAATGTACCCTTGTGACACCACAATGCTGGA
>NW_008336848.1:0-1401 GCF_000622305.1 Nannospalax galili
CAACTCAAAATGCTTTAAATGTGGAGAAGCCAGACACTGGAAAGAAAATTGGCCCAAAAATGGTTCGGCTGCCACTCGACCCCTTAAAACCTTCTGTCCTTGCTGTAAAAGGGGTTTTCACTGGAAAAGAGATTGTAAATCTAAATATGACAGAGATGGAAAACCTTTGCCACCTTTAAACTCCTTCCAGGGCAACCCTCAGCCCCGCTAACAAGAGGGAAGCCACAAATATTATGGGTAACCAGTATTACAGAAAATACCCATCCAAAATTAACCATAAAAATAGACAATAAACCTTTCAAATGCTTCCTTGACACTGGGGCTGATAAAACCAACTTAAGGCGCTCTGAGGCTCCCCCACACTGGGAATTAATACCAGGACCCCAACTGATGGGAGCAGGAGGCCCCTCCCGAGCATTCACCACTAAAAACTTCTATAAATGGGAGGATCCTGATGGAGAGGTCGGCACAAAAAGACCCCTGATTGCAGATATAGCCACAAATCTCATAGGACGAGATATCCTGGAAGACCTCAATGTAGTTCTTGCCAGTGGGTCTGAAGGGGAATGCCTTAAAAATAGATGATCATATGAGGTTCCTAAAACAAAAGAACCCCCAATCCTAATGGCCACTGTTGATTACCAGACTCCCTGCCTCAACTGGATCACCAAGGAACCAGTCTGGGTGGAACAGTGCCCATTACCCAGGGAGAAATTACCCATTTTACAACAACTTGTAGAGGAACAGTTACAGCTGGGTCACATTAGGCCCTCAGGAGCCCATGGAACACCCCAGCCTTTGTAATAAAGAAAAAGACAGGGGCATGGTGACTGTTACAAGACCTCAGAGCCATAAACAAAACCACAAAAATATGGGGATCACCCCAAAGAGGCCTGCCCATGATCTCTGCTATCCCCATTAATACTCCTCTATTAGTCCTAGATATAAAAGACTGCTTTTTCTCCATCCATTTACACAATAATGATTGCCAACATTTTGCCTTCTCAGTTCCAAAAATTAACAATTCTGGGCCAGCTGATTGATATGAATGGTGAGTTCTGCCACAGGGTATGGCAAATAGTCCTACAAAATGCCAGGAAATGCACTGTGTTTATCATTACATGGATGACCTCTTGATCTGGCAAGATGAGGATTCCTCTCTAGAGGACCTAAAAGATGCTATGATAAACATCCCAGAGACAAAAGGTTTTATGATAGCCACAAATAAAATACAATCAGTTCCCCCCATTACCTTCCTGGGGACTGAAATAATGCCTACTACTGTTAGGCCCCTTAAACCTATCCTGGATGTCCCCCATTCCCTTACCTTTAATTCCCTTCAGAGATTTCTAGGCAACATTAATTGGCTAAGGCCCTGGCTTTCCATCCCCACAAGTCAAT
>NW_008336848.1:3284-4596 GCF_000622305.1 Nannospalax galili
CTGCAGATGCTTCCCGAGCTTCTTTCTCTGTCATCCTCATGGCTGTTTTTACCCTGCTTAACAGCAACACTTCAGCCAGCCCCACTCTCCCTAATACTATGTTCTCAAGATTTGATGTCAGAGAAACATTTCAAGGAAAACATCAGATAATCGGAACCGCAGACTGCCCCCTAGTGGGCTGTCAAAAACCCATAGAAATCATAATATACCCAAATGCTAGCAGATACGGAACTAACGAATATGTTTGCTTCCCTTTCCGACAGACAGATCCATCATGCCTCAAGGAAGTTGATACCTGTGGGGGCTGTCGCTATTTCAATCCCTGTAGGGTGGAACTAGGAGTCACTGGGGGATATCAGGGCATAACAGGACAGGAAAGACCCATCTACCTAAAGGATAATAAGTGTCTCTATGGGAACCATGAGTATTCCCTAATATATTTTGCAGCTCCATGGGACGATCGCTGGCGTACCAGAGTAATAGGAAAGTTCTACTCAGGTGCATTTTCTAGCTATCCTAGAGCTGACTTTCATATCTCTCGACAGCTTGTACCTGCAGCTAAGTCTGTGCTAACTCATCATAATATTATTCTACAGGAAAAACAAACAGAGGACCAGATAAGATCAACTATGTCTTGAAGCCAATACATTCAATATGTTGCTAACTTTCTTCCCTTCACCACCCACCCCAATGCCTCTAACTGCTTCTTTTGTGCATCCAGCAATAGACATTTACTGACAGCGGTACCAGTTAATACCACCCTTCTTTACCCAGAAACAAAAAAAGATTTCACTGACTCTCATCTAATGGATATTCCCTTATTCGAACAACTGGCTAACTATCCAATTTGCATTTCCAGCAAGAGTAAGCCTACTCATTACAAATGCCTCACTAACATTACTCTCTCCAGGATAGCATGCGTCACCCCTCCTCTTTTTCTATGGTGCAAAGGAAAATCCCAACACTGTGTTAACTCCTCTTTGTCCACCTTTTGTGTACCCGTAATGATTACACCCCAGGTGCACCTATTCGAGGAAGAAGAGGCTGCCCTCCTCCTTCACACCCGCCAGTGGAGAGAAATCTTCATCCCTTTGCTAGTGGGACTCAGACTTGGCCTCTCCCTGGGTGCTGGAGGTGCTGCGACTGCTGCTATTGTACAAACCCATCACCTGGCAGGAGACTTTCGAGACAAGCTGGACCAGGCAATGGCATCCACGACTGATAGCCTTGATTCTCTCCAGTGACAAATGAACTCTCTTGCTGGGGTTGTGCTCCAAAACAGAAGAGCACTGGACTTAATAACTGCTGAACA
>NW_008336848.1:5570-8984 GCF_000622305.1 Nannospalax galili
TCCCTATCTTCCTTCAGTTCTTTGATTTCTTTCTTTGTGTGTTCTTTAAATTCACTGAAATCTTTTATCATGTTTATAATTGTTCTTTCGAGTTCCATGTCCTGCATTATTTCTAAGGGGTTCTCATTGTACTCCTCTAGAGGACTATTGGTAGTTGGTGGTGATATGGTATTTTGGTTTTTCATGTTCTTTTTTCTCCATGATTTTGACATGTGAATTTCTTTTGTAGTTTCTGATTCTTGTGTGAGACTGAAGTCTTCAAGTTTAGGCCTGCTTCTTTTTGTAAACTTTATGTGTCTTTGTGTTTTACTTTTTGGGCATGAAAGCTTCCAGTTCTTTCTTTTGATTTTATATTGGAGTGGCCAGATTGCTTTTGTCTTCAGGAGTTCCCACAGAGGCCCAAGTCAGATGAGGATCAGGTACTCTCACGCTAACGTCTGGAGCCCTCCAGGATAGATTTTGGCCTCAGGAAATTGGGGGTTGGACTGGCCTGGGATCCAGGCCCAGGAAAGATGCTGGTTTAGGGCAGTGGGTGGCTGTGCCACCCAGAGATGCAAAGGAAGATGGGGGCTGGAGACAGCTTCAAGGGCCCTTGGGGGCTGCACTCAGGAGCTGGGTTGGTCTGGATGCAAAGGACCAGGAAGAGGAAAGGTCAACCCTGGTGTCCAGGAAGAAGGCTGGTGGGTTGTGGTGACCCAGGAAGGCAGAGGGAGGTGAGGGTGGGGCCAGGCCCAGGGCACCCCTGGGGACCAGAGAAGGAACTGAGTTGGTCTGGATGCACAGGATCTGAAGAAGCAGTGGAGGTTCCCCAGGTGTCTGGGGCACCAAGACAAGGAATGGGACAGGGCCCAGGCTAGGAGGAGATACCAGGGTGGAGATGGGAGGGTGAGTGAGGTTGAGGGAATCAAGGCATGGAAGGCAAGATCAACTTACCCCGGAGAGGCCTGCAGGTCTGGCAAGCCCAGGGAAGCCAAGGGAGGTGAGGGCAGGGCCAGGCCCAGAAGCAGTGCTCCTGGGGACCTGAAAAAGAACTGAGTTGCTCTGGATGCACAGGATCAGGAAGAAGCAGTGGTGGTTCCCCCAGGTGTCTGGGGTTCCAATACAAGGAATGGGACAGGGCCCAGGCTAGGAGGAGAGACCCACGGGGAAGATGGGAGGGTGAGTGAGGCTGGGGGAGTCAAGGCATGCAAAAACTTCAATTTAAAAAAAAAATCTCCAAACCATGTTTAACTGGTGTCTCCAAATTTAATGCATTCGTTTAATGCTTCTGCATTACCTGGGCATGTTTTGTGATCTATTCCTACAGCCTTCCAGGTTTACTGTGCATTGAGTTACTGCTGTCTAAACAACTAGGTATTCTGTCTTTATGCCACAATTATCTTACTTGAGTTTACCTTAGATAACTCATAATGTTTTTGGTACAAAGGTGTTGAAGAACTACTTGTTCTTGCTGTGATTGTTACAATTAATCTTTAAAGCATGGTGGAAATAAGGGAAAGACTGTGAGGATTTAAAGATGGACAGGTCTGGGGCCAGAGAGATGGCTCAGCGGTTAAGAACACTGGTTGTTCTTGCAGAAGACCAGGGTTCAAATCCCAGCACCCACATGGCAGCTAACAATAGTCCGTAACTCCAGTTCCAGGGCATCCAACAGCCTCTTCTGACCTCCACGGGCCTTGCATGACATGGGTGCACTTACCTACACGCAGGCAATATGCACATACACATAAAATAATAATAATAATAATAGCAATTGTAATAATAATAATAATAAAGATGGACAGGTCTAAGTTAGGATCCCAACCTTGCTAGCAATAAGATATTTAACCTGAACAAGTTATTCAGCCTATGTTTCTGTAATGCCAAATGTAAAACTGTGAAGAAAAATATACAACCTTTTGGAATTGAGAGATACATGCCCAATAAATGTACATTTTCCTTTTTTTCCCCATTTTGGACTTTGACTCATTGTTGTCACTTAGTTTTGTTGTAACATCCTAGGACATGCAACTCTTTATAATTATCTTCAAGGTATGGCCAATAATTACAAGGATTAGATTAATTAGTGCATATAAAACCTCCGGGCCCAATATAAGAATCTGGTCACTATCAGTCCCATCTCTTGTCTCCCTTCATTTAATAATGCAATTAATAAGACCAACCAAGCTTAGAACAGAGGCATTAGACATTGTGGTAGTGCACATCTATAATCACAGCTTTTGGGACATAAAAACAGGAGAAGTAGGAATTTAAGGCCAACTTGGTTACATTGAAAGTTTAACACCAACTTGGGCTACATTAAAAAAAAAAAAAAAGCTTAAGCGAATTAGTATTGGTGACATTGCAGGGAGGAAAAAACAAAGAAATTCCCAGGTCTCATCACTAGAGATTCTGATTTAATAAGTCTGGGCTGAGGAATAGACTTCATGAATATTTTTATGGTTCTCTGGATGTTTTGTGCTTGGTTCCTCACAGTTTGCATAAGTGGCCAGGCCGAGAACCACTCCCGTAACTGTTAAGACTTGATCACTGTCAGACCACATAACACACCAGAACTTTCCACTGACACTTCCAGACTTTTCAGTTTTTTCTTACTCCTGATTTATGGATTCCAGAGTAGTAACTTTGCTTCTAATGCCATCCTTCCTTGTCACACTGGGGAAAGCATCCTCTGTCCTCTCTCAATGGCGTTGGGCAGAATAGACTCTTCTCAGCATCTTCCAGTCCTCCCTTTTTACCCTAACCACACAGAAATATCCTTGGTTGCTACCTGAGGAAGGATGAGGCAACGCCCTGGAAAACTTTGAAGTGTTAAGTCAGAAACAGTCTCTGACATTAGGCAGTGCTATTATGTGGCAAGAACTGGTATTATGCCTGCTTATCCTCAGCTCTATAAGCTGCTTTTGTTAACATCCTTGTTCACGTTTTATAGAGGAAACTGAGGCCAGTTAAATAATGTGCCCCAGGTCAAGTGCACAATGGTGGAGCTGGCCCTAGCATGTAAATGACCTGATTCCAGAACCTGGACACTTAACAATCCCCATGGAGGGATTTGATAATGCTGATGCCTGGTGCACCCAGACTAATTGAAGCAGAATCTCTGGGGGTTGGGGTCCTGATATTGGTTGGTTTTTAAATGAGATTTTCAAGTGATCCTGATGGGAAGCTGGTCTTTAGGACCAGGCCACATAGCTCTTCTCCCTGCCTTATTGATTTGGAACCCAGGAATCTAGTTTAGCATATTCCTTCTATTCCTGCTATTTTTTATTGTCTTAGCAATTTTAAAATATTTTGTTTTTATGAGTATCAGAGACATGGAATACATGAGTAGTTTGTATGCCTGTGAGCTCAGGGACTCAGGATATATCAGCTCTTATTGGAAAAATCATATCTACCTTGCTCTTGGCGATCTTG
>NW_008336848.1:12861-16771 GCF_000622305.1 Nannospalax galili
TTTGTCATCTCTTACCCACCCCCCACCCACACACGGACAGAACAATTTTGCAATTTAATAGAGTTTTTTTCCTTCTCATGTTGGTCCCTTGTTGGAAATTTGCTTAAATCCTTGACCTCTATGCCAAACTTCTGAGAGATGAGTGTGGAAAGCCAAAGAGAGCAAAGGCTGGGAAGAGTAAGATGGCAGGTACGTGAGTAAAGAAGAGGTTAAAAGGTGATCTCTGTGGACAGGCTGAGGACAATGGAAAGCTTACCCAACTGTCATTATCAACAGAGACCTTGACAACAGCAACTTCATAATTAGATGTGTTATAAATGAATGTGTCCACACTGATGATTCAAGCAAGGTTACTCATACTTGCATATGTTACTTAAAAAAAAAAAAAGAGCTGGTTAGGTCCCTGGGTGCCTGTAATTCTTCGCTAAGCCAAAGAATAGTAGCTTTCCATGGTATGTTGTAAAGAGAGTAGTGTAACTGTGTTTTAGTGCTATGACTTCATAGTAGCAGATCACAGAATCTGCTGACTTTAGAGCAAACTCAAAGGAGAATAAGATATGTGTCACTAAAATTGAGTTACTAAAGCACTTGGAGAAAATTCCTTTTCTGGCCTTTAAATAAAACCTAGATTTTTGTTTATGAGATGACTTTGAAATGGGAGAAATAGGAAAAATGGGAATCTTTAGTGCAAAGAAGACTCTCATTTCAGGTGTGCACAACTCAGGAATAGAGGTGCAGGACCCTAACAGTCACACAAAACTTCCCCTGAGTCAGCGGCTCCAGGTCCTTGTCTGAAACTCATAGACCAAAATTCAAGGACACTGAAGGGTATCTACAAATAAATTTTTATTATAGAGAAAGCTTAAATGAGAATGATTAAAGATCTGTTGCAGAAAGCAGGGCTCCAGAAAGCAAGCACAACCCCGAGGGGATGCAAGAGAAGGTTGCCAGAAACATTAGCTAAACTCCAATACAGGAAGGGGCCATAAGAATGGGAAAGGCCTGTTGAGCTCTTTGTCTAGGGACTTTTTACATGACTTACAGCAGAAACTGGACAAAAACTGGAGTGATTTCTATTCAGACTGGTTAATTTTCTGGGCATACTGCAGATAGGGCCAAAGGAAGCACGTCATGTTCCATGCATGCCTCCTGGCCTAACCAGGGAGACAAACATGCACTATTCATGAGCTTCTCACCAGTAAGGGGAGTGGTTGCTTCCAGTCATCCTTCACCTAGTTTTCTCTTTTGTCTCATCTCTCTGCCGAGAAGTACACGAACTGCATTTAAAAAATAAAAAAAAAGGATGAAATGTCACGCCATCTCCAATGAAGCCTGTGTGAGAGCCTCCGTGGGTTGAGGCTGGAACTTCAAGGAAGGTTGCCTCTTGGAATTGGCTGTGCTAAAAAACATGCAGTGTACTTGGCATGCTTTTACTTGCTATTATCTTTCTGACTGTCACTGTATCATGGGCTTTCAGGGGGCCCAGAAAGCACCTGGTGTCCTTGACACCACTGTCACTGCCTTTATTGAAATCTTTTAATTATCCTAGTATGCAGGAAGAGTTCTCAGGAACTCAATCACCAAAGACAACTGTGCCTCCAGATGCATCACTATTAATGAAAGCCATTTTAGATGCAGCAAGAAGTAGCTAAGCAAAATTAATGCTGGAATTTCTAGAAAAGAGACATAGATGGGTAAATATAGAGAGAAGAAGGGTTTCTTGGTATTCATTACAATTCATGGATAAATTGGCAAGATCAAGACTACCTTGGTGTGTTTTGATAAAAGATCAACAAGAGAGCATTAAAAGGCAACTACAGACTGTATTTGAAAGTTGGAAAAGATAGGAGGGAAAGATAGTTACATAGGTCCCTAACATGGGATGATTGGATCTAAGGGGTTAAGGAATGACTTAGAAGCCCAATGGCCCACTACAAATAAGCAAGGAATGTTATCAAATAGTTAAAAGTGAAATATCAGGCACAGTTGATATTGAAAGTATTTGGTGGTTTAAGGTCATTCTGACCTGAAAATACAAAACTAAGTGGAGTTCTGAGTGCGTAATAAAAACCGGTAGTAGAAACCACAGTATCATAAAGCAGGAATTTGCTGACTGGTACCAGGTTGATAAGATAAAGAAATGTGTTTTGGCTATACATGATGGTTGGCAAAATTGTTTCACTTTTACTGAAAATCTTAGGAAGTGACTAATTACAGAACAGTCATGCTGATGATGAACTTTTGCAATCTTTGCTGTATATATTTCAAACCTTGCAGCTGCAAAAATACACTCAGACCTTCACCAAGTGTCACTCGCCGACTACTTGTCCACCCTCTCGACGACCCTGTTCCCGTCGGACTGAACTGCCCCAGTCTGGGCTGGTCCATCGCAAGTGGTCACATTTTGAAGATTCTGTTCATCTTTGACTTCTGCTTTGTTAGTTGCTGACCTTGGCTCACCCATTGGCCATAAGACTGGGCTGGCACTGATACCCATTGACCTTGCAGGAGTTATTGGTTTCAGACATCAGTGGGGTCTGCTAAGTCATTAAATTAAACTATGCTCTCTTTGTATCTAGGTTATGAGGCCAGCTTGTAATTTTATCCTGGACTCTTGTACTTACCTATGGGAAACTTAACTCCTGTCACAGCTACCAAGACATAGCTGTGGCTTTTCTTGGTTACCGCACATCCAGCTCCTTGTCTACAAGGTGATCTCCTTTCTGGAATATGTGGAAGCTTCTTGTGAAGAGCCATCCTCACTTATAATTTAGTCTGTTATAATTATCTGCATTAGAAGCAAAAACAAATGAAAGCGTAGCAATAACTTGTGTATATTCCCCAGGGAAGCTTTTGTGGAGCCAGCCAAAACCTGCCGACACTGGCTCTGGCCAGAGACCTGTCCTTCCTCTTATTTGTTCAGCATGGATATCTCAGATCCAGCTTCAAACCTTTTAATTGCCTTTCCTAACTGTTCCAGACTGTGCCTTTTTAAATATTTTATTTATTATCTTGTTTTCTGTGTATGAGTATATTGCCTGCATATAAGTAAGTACATCTGTGTCATGTAATGCCCATGGAGATCAGAAGAGGGTGTCAGATACCCTGGAGTTATAGACAGTTGCCATGTGGGTGCTGGGAACCAAACTTGGGTTCTTTGCAAGAGCAACAAGTGCTTTTAACGCTGAGCTATCTCTCAAGCTCCCAGACTATATCATTTTAAACCTAAAATTCCTTTTAACCCTAACCTTTGTTTTTACCGTAACAATTTAAGAGCTCTGCTTTGTCCCTCTGTTACAGATTTCTTCCGTTGCTTCTTACTGTCCATACAATCAAGCTTAAACTACTTAACAAGGCAGTCCATGTTTTTTATTCCCTTCCTCTAAACCATATTTTTACATAGTTTTGACAAATTAAAAATACCAAAACAAAAGTAGATGTAGAGAGGAACTTCCCCAACTGGACATCATACTAAGTAAACAGAAAGTTGGATGTTTTCCCCTTAAGACTGGAAACAAGTTGTCCTAGTTTGTTCCTCATTGCTGTGACAAAACACTCTGACCACTACCAACTTGGGGAGGAAAGGGTTTATTTATCTTACATCTCCCAGATAACGGTTCATCAGGGAACCCAAGTTAGGAACTCAGGGCAGGAACCTGGAGGAAGGGGCTGGAGCACAGGTCATGGAGGAACACTGCTTACTGGCTTGCTCCCCTGACCCCTGTTCAGCCTGCTTTCTTAGGCAACACAGGCCCACCTGCCCAGGGGTGGCACCACCCACAGTGGGATGGGCCCTCCCACATCACTCATCCAGAAGATGCCCCTCAGACATGGCCACAGCCCAGTCCAATAGACGCAGTTCCCCAACTGAGGCTCCCTCAACCCAGATGTGTCAAATTAACACTAAAGC
>NW_008336848.1:17314-21902 GCF_000622305.1 Nannospalax galili
CATTGAGAAAACTGAGTGACTCCATCTTGGATAAAACCTCCATGGGACTGACCCAGCCCTGAGCCCTGTTCCAGGAAAAACCACACACAAAAAAAGTATACTTGGAATGGATAGCGAACAACTCCCCCGCCAATGGTCAATTAACCAGGGACAGGAAAGTACTAAAAGTCCAGATGTCTTTTCAGATTTCCTGAAGCTAGCAATTTATGGTTTGGCACTGGGCTGCAACCAATCAGGTGTTTTCCAGGCTGGAGACCCCCTACCCCCCTACTTGCTGAAGTTGCTGAAATAAACCTATAAAAACCTCTGCCTCCCAAAGCAAGGGGTCTCACATCTGATATCCGCTGGGTTGGTGACAGAGTGGGCCCAAGCTTAAGCTTGTAACAATAAAAGAACCCTTGTGTGTTTGCATTGGTCAGCTCCTTGTTGGTCTTTGGGGTCTCATGAACTGAGCACGACATGACAAAATAATCTGACCAATACCAATGTGGCAAGGATAGGGTTTATCTAGCTTACATCTCCCGGGCCACAGCTCATCACTGACAGAGGCCAAGGTAGGAACTCAAGGCAGGAACCTGGAGGCAGAAGCTAAAGCACAGGCCATAGAGGAATGTTGCTTACTGGCTTTGTCACCTGGCCAGTGCTCCACCTGTTTTCTTATACAATACATGACCATCTGCCCAGGGATAGTACTACCCACAGTGGGCTGGGCCCTCCCACATCATTCAGCAATCAAAAAATACCCCACAGACATGGCCACAGACCAGTCCAATGGAGGAAATTCCCCAGTTGAGACTCACTCTACCCAGGTGTGTCAAGTTGACAACTAAAGCAATCCACCACATCAGGTTTCCCACAGACACACTTGATTTAATGTGATTCCAGAAAATCTCAGAATATTATTTTATGGACCTTGACACACTGATTCTAAAGTCGATATGAAAAGCCAAATAATATAGACTAGCCAAAGTAATACAAAAGAACAGAGCCAGAGCACAGACACTACTTAGCTTTAAAACATAGTTTACACAGAACTTCTGGACCAGCCACAGTCATGTGGTCTATAAATCTGCCCATTCTTCAAAAAAGCATAATCTTTCCTTTTCTTCTCCACATCCCTTTTTCTAAATATGCTTTCTTTAAGGCTTTGGGCTGCCCCTAGCATCTTGTACTTCTTTACTTTCTCTAAAACTTCCTTCTCCCAGCCATGTGGCTGCCAGTCAGCCATGTGTCTGACCCCCAGCAGGCTGTAAACCTGCATGGCTTCATGGCTCTCTTTCCTTCTCCCCTCCATTCTCCTCCTCAAGGCAGCTGCCAAGATCACCAGCTTGCCTGCCCCTTGAAGATTTTTCTTTAAAATTTTAATAAAATTGTAAAAGCTTAAATCTTGTACCAAGAAAAAAAACATAGTTTAAATTATCAAGAATCAAGACAATGTATTATTGGTGAAAGAGTAGACAGATTATTGGAGCCAAATAGAGAGTCTACCACTTACAAATACAGTCAACTGATATTTCACAATGGGGCAAAAGCAGCTGTATGATATTTTCGACAACTGGAGATGGAACAATTGTATGGCCATTGTGTTAGAGTTCTCTGGAGAACAGAAACAATGGGAAATGTATAGAAAAACAAGAGGAGATTTAGTTGGGGAATTGGTATGCATTTGTCGGGGGGCGGTCAGTGACATGCAGTGCACAATAACTAACTAGAAAGCTAGTGACATCATCAGTCTTCATTTGATAAGACTGGAAAACCTGTTAGTGTAAGTGTTAGAGTCAAAAGCCAGAGAACCAAGAGATCTGATTTCTGACAGAGGGTAAGATGGGTTTCTCAGCTTACAAAGAGAGACCAATGGGCCAGAAAAATGTCTCAGTGGTTAAGAGCACTTGCTGCTCTTGCAGAGGGCCTTGGTTTGATTCCATTTTCTTTAACTCCAGTTCCAAAAGGTCCAATTCCCTCTTCTGGTCTCCAATGCCACTGAATGCATATGATGTACTTACATACATGCATGTAAAACTTGTATACATAAAATAAAAATAAATCTTTTAAAACAAAAGGGAGAGAAAGCAAGTTTACCCTCCTCCATGTTTATGTTCTACTTGGTTTAGACTCTCAAGAGTGTCAATGATGCCCATAAATCCCACCTAATTAATCTACTGATTAAAATGTCAGTCTCTTTTGGAAACACCTCCAGAGATACACTTTAAAATAAGGTCTTATGAGGTATTCACGTATCACTTAGCCATGTCAAACTTTTGCAAACATTGCTTTTATTCAAGAGCTCTGGTTGAGTAAACTTGAACAAATAAAATTTCCCTTTATTGTGGTTAGGTTTTGGAGGGGAAGGGGGTGTTTGTTTGTTTGGTTGGTTGGTTAGTTGGTTGGTTTAGTCTTGAGACAGGGTCTCCCTTTAGCTCCAGCTGGCCTGGAACTCACTATGTTGACCAGGCTGGCCTCAAAGTCACAAAGATCCACCTGCTTCTGCCTCCCAAGTGCTGGGATTAAAGATATGTAGGCACTTAGAGCTATAAAGTTCCTTCTTGGGACTGCTTTAAAGTGTCCCAGAGGTTTTGTTGTATTATAGTATCCTTTTCATTTAGTTCCAGAAAAAAACTTTTATTTCTTTCCTAATTTCTTCTTTGACTCATTCATTATTCAGGAGTGTGTTGTTTAATCTCCATGAATTCATGGAGTGACTAGATCTTTTGTTGCTGTTGATTTTGTCTTACTGTGTTGTGCTCTGATAGAATGCATGAAAATATTTCATTTTTTGTGTATTGGTTGAAGTTTGTATTGTGCTCCAGTATGTGATCAATTTTAGAGAAACTTCCATGGGCTGCTGAATAAAAAGTTTATTCTTCAGTGCTCCAGTGGAATATTCAGTAGATATTGTTATGTCCATTTGATATATGATGAAATTGAATTAGGTGTCTCTCTCTTTATTCTTTGTCCAGCTGACCTGTCTTTTGGAGATAATGGGGTACTGAAGATACTATTACTGAGTTGGGGTTAATACATGTTTTAAAATTTTGTAGTACTGTTTTTATGAAGTTGGGTGCACCAGAGTTTGGTGTATATAAGTTCATGATTGTAATATCTTCTTGGTCAATTGTTCCTTTGATCATAATGAAGTAACCCACTTTATCTCTTGGTTAGTTTTAGATTGAAGTCTATTTTCTCAGATATTACAATTCAACACCTGCTTGTTTCTTAGTGCCATTTTCTTGAAATATTTTTTCCATCCTTTCACCTTCAGGTAGTGCCTATCCTCAAAGGTGAAATAAGTTTTCTGCAGACAATAAAAAGATACATTTTGTTTCATTTTTCCATTTACCTGCATTTTAACATCTCTGAAATCAAGATGTCTTACAATCAGTATCTTGTGAAAATAATACTTCTTTTATTTTCTTAAAGGATATTTATTAAAGTAATAGTATCTTTCCACCAGTGGCAATTGAAGAGCAAGAAAAAATAGTATTTATAAGAAAAGTGATAGACAGGTTTATAATCTGAGCATATTAAAATTTGTAAAATTGATAAGAAAAAACAGTATAATTTTGAGAGGTACAAAGGCAAAGAACATGAAACTTCAGTTCATGCAATAAAATATAATTAGCCAGCGCATACAAACACCTTCAATAGGACTCAAGTGAATGCAAATTAAACCAGAAAGGAAACCACATTTTGGTCCTCCAAATTAGTAAAGGGCATTTTTAAATTAATTTGATAAACACAGCATTGAGATAGTCAATAACAGTTTCCAGAGCAAAGATGCATCTCTTTCAAAACTGACTGCAAATTTTTAGGTTCACATTGTTGAAGTAATACAGTTACACATTATGGTACTCAGTATAAACCCTATAATACATAAAATTGAATAAGGTTTTAACCTTTAAAAAAGACGTCCATTTCTTTTTAAAAATGAGTTTTTCTGTTTCATACAGAAAAACTCATTTTTAATACAACTAACACTTTGATGTTTGCACATGGGTCTCTAATCTCTATATATCTGATTATTACTAGTCACAGTCAGTTACTTTCTGAGGTCCTTGGCAGCTGAGCATGGATATAAAGTCATCAGGTAGATTTCAATGGTAATGTTTTTCATATCTAATAATTAACATGAAGCAAATTTTTATGCTTCTTCCTCAAATATGACTCATTGTTTTATTGATTGATTTGTGTGTGTGTATGTATTCCATACAGAACATCCCAGACAATCTTATTCATTTATATACCCACATCCAAAATGGCACCCTCCCATAGCCTCCACCCCCGCAACTGGAGCCCATATATTCTGTCATCCCTGTTACTGTCCACTGTACTGTCTGCACCCCTAGTCGTTCCTCAGTGCTTGTCCATCCACTGAATATAGTCAGCCTATCTAAAGTTCCTTGTTTTAGGAAGATCAGCTCTTCCTCATTTAGCAGCAATCAGTTGCCAATATTCCTTTAGATGAGATTGGGGTTTACTGTTCATTTTCCCAGTTCTATGCTGGGTTACTAGCTGGGAGTCTCTTGGGCCACCCTGGCCAACAACTCAAAGGAAGGTATCTCCTGTCTGGCATTGTTTCTTGTGTATAGGC
>NW_008336848.1:24602-24941 GCF_000622305.1 Nannospalax galili
TCTGCCTCCCAAGTGCTGGGATTAAAGGCGTGAACCCCCACACCTGGCTCATTTTTAGTTTTTTAGGAGTTCTCCACACTGCTTCCCATAGGAGTTGAACAAGTTTACAATTGCAACAGCAGTGGATGAGCATTCCCCAACATTTGGTATCATTTGATCTCTTGATCTGAGCAAGTCTGACTAAGGTAAGATGATACCTTAAAGTGATTTTAATTTGCATTTCCCTAATTACTAATGATGTTGAACATCTTTTAAGATGCTTCTTAGCCATCTTTATTTCTTCTTTTGAGAACTCTCTGTTCAGCTCCTTAGACCATCTCTTAATTGGACTACTTCCTT
>NW_008336848.1:25040-26851 GCF_000622305.1 Nannospalax galili
TACACCTGTATCTTGTAGGTTATTGCCAATGTTTTCTTCTAACAGTTTCAGAGTTTCAGGCTTCACATTGAGGTCTTTGATCCATTTGGAGTTGACTTTTGTGCAAGGTGAAAGATAGAGGTTTAGTTTCATTCTTCTGCAGGTGGAGATCCAGTTTTGCCAGCACCATTTAGTGAACATGCTGTCTTTCCTCCAGTGAATGTTCTAGGCCCCTTTGTCAAGTATCATGTGTACTTGCAAGTATCATTGCATGTACTCATATTTTGGTCTTCAATTTTGTTCCATTGATCTATGAGTCTATTTTTGTGCCAGTACCATGTTGTTTTATGACTATAGCTCTGTAATTCAGTTTAAAATCTGGTATAGTAACCTCCCCCGCCCCCAGCATTGCTCTTAGTGCTCAGGATTGCTTTGGCTATCTGAGGTCTTTTTTGCTTCCATATGAATCTTAGGATGTTTTCTTCCAATTCTGTGAAGAATGTCATGGGGGTTTTGATTGGCATTGCACTGAATCTATAAATGGCTTTGGTAGGTTGGTCATTTTCACACAATATTTATTCTTCCAATCCATGATTGTGGGAGGTCCTTCCATCTTCTGATGTCTTCTTTAACTTCTTTCTTTAAAGATTTAAAATTTTCATTGTAGAGCTCTTAATGTCTTTGGTTAGGTTTATTCCGAGATTTTTTTTTTTTTTGCAGCTGTTGTGAAAGGGGGGGTTTCCATATACTCTTTCTCTGATTGCTTGTTATTGTTATATAGAAAGGATACAAACTTTTGTAGATTAATTTTGTAACCTGCCACTTTACTGAAAGTGTTAATCATTTATAGGAGTTTTCTGGTGGAATTTTTGGCATCTCTAAGATATAATATCATATTGTCTGCAAAAAGGGATAATTGGATCTCTTCTTTTCCAATTATTACTCCTTCAATTTCTTTCTCTCATCTTATTGCTCTTGCAAGAGTTTCAAGCACTATAATAAAAAGGAGTGGAGATAGTGGACAGCCTTGTCTGTTTCCTGATTTCAATGGGAATGCTTCAGTTTTTCTCCATTAGAATGCTGTTGGCTATGGGTTTGTTGTATATGGCTTTATGTTGAGGTATGTTCCCGAGTCCCATTCCCTCTAGGACTTTGAACATAAATGCACATTGAATTTTGTCAAAGGCCTTCTCTGCATCTATTGAGATGACCATGTGGTTCTTGTCTTTGAGTTCATTTATAGGATTTATGATGTTTATTGACTTACATATATTCAATCATCCCTGCATCTCTGGAATAAAGCTGACTTGATCATGGTGGATGTTCTTTTTGATGTGTGTCTATATGCACTTTGAAAATATTTTGTTGAGAAATTTTGCATCTATGTTCATTAAGGATATGGGTCTATAGTTTTATTTTTTGGTTGTATCTTTACCTGGCTTTGATATTAGTGATGCTGTCTTCATAGAAGGAATTTGGAAGTTCTCCATCCATTTCTCTCTTTTTGAATAAATTAAGTAGTATTGGATGTAGATCCTCTTTAACTCTCTGGTAGAATTCTGCTGTAAATCCATCTGGTCCTAGGCTTTTACTAGTCAGGAGGTTTTGTATTGCTGTTTAGATTTCCTTATGTGTTATGGGTCTGTTTAAGCTGTTGACCTCTTCTTCATTTAGTTTTGGTGTTTCCCATGCTTTTAAATACCTGTCCCTTTCCTTTAGATTTTCAAATTTAGTAGCTTATAGGTTTATAAAGTATTCCCTTATAATGTTCTGGATCTTTCTGGTGTCTGTTGTGATGTTTCCCCTTAAATCTCTGATTTTGTTGATTTGTA
>NW_008336848.1:26959-27716 GCF_000622305.1 Nannospalax galili
TTGTTTTCTTGTTTCATTAATTTCTGCTCTGATTTTTGTTATTTCTTCTTGTCTGCTGGGTTTGGGTTTCATTTGTTGTTGCTTTTCAAGTGTCTTGAGCTGCAATGTTAAGTGATTTATTTGTGTTCTTTCTGGTTTTCTAATATAGGCACTTAGAGCTATAATCTTCCCTCTAAGGACTGCCTTCAAAGTTCCCCAGAGGTTTTGTTGTGTTGTATTGTCCTTTTGATTTCACTCCTGGAATACTTTTCTTTCCTATTTTCTCCTTTGACCCATTCATCATTCAGGAGTGTGTGGTTTAATCTCCATGTGTTCGTGTAGTTACTAGGGTTTCTTCTGGTGTTGATTTTAAGCTTTGTTGCATTGTGGTGTGTTTGAATGCACGAAATTATTTCATTCTTTTTGTATTTGTTGAGGCTTGTTTTGTGCCCCAGTATAAGGTCAATTTTGGAGAGATATACTTTCTATACAGTTCCATGGGGCACCATATAGAAAGTATATTCTTTGGCACTTGGGTGGAATATTCAGTAGATGTCTGTTAGGTCCATTTGGTACATGGCATTGTTTAATTCAGACGTCTCTCTTTTAATTCTGTCCTGTTGACATACATAAAAGAGACAATGGGGTATTGAAGTCCCCTACTAGTAATGAGTTGGGATTAATCTGGGTCTTAAAGTCCTGTAGTATTGTTTTTATGAAGTTGGGTGCACCAGAGTTTGGTGAATATATGTTCATGATTGTAATATCTTCTTGGTCA
>NW_008336848.1:28849-42792 GCF_000622305.1 Nannospalax galili
GTCCCTATTTTCTTTCAGTTTTTTGATTTTGTTGTGTGTTCTTTAAATTCACTGAATTCTTTTATCATGTTTATAACTGTTCTTTTGAATTCCATGTTCTGTGTTATCTCTAGGGGGTTCTCACTGTACTCCTCTACAGGACTGTTGGTACTTGGTGGGGATATATTATTTTGGTTTTTCATGTTATTTTTTTCTCTGTGGATTTCTTTTGTAGTTTCTGATTCTTGTGTGGGACTCAACCCTTCCTTTGTTAAGTTTATGTCTGCTTTTTGTAAACTTTATGTGCCTTTGTGGTTTACTTGTTGGGCATGAAAAGCTGGTTGATCTAGGCTTCAGGGTCTCTCCTTTGATTTTATATTGGAGAGGTCAAGTTGTTTTTGTCCTGCTGCTCAGGAGTTCCCACAGAGGCCTAGGTTGGATGAGGATCAGATGTGCTCAGGCTTTTTCCTAAGGTCTGGGTACCTCCAGGAAAGATGCTGGCCTCAGGAAGTTGGTGGCTGGGCTGGCCTGGGATGAGGGCCCTTCTCAGGCATGCAAAAGTGAGGTGGGGGAGGGAACAGTCCCTGAGGGCTCCAGGGACTAGACTGAGGAATTGGGTTGGTCTGCATTCGAAGGGTCAAGAAGCAGTGTGGAGTCTGGGCCAAGATGGCAGTCCAGAGGTCTGGGGTGCCAAGAGAAGAAATATGCCCATGCTAGGAGGAGAGATGGGGTGGGGGAGCTGGGAGGGTGAACAGTCTGGGGGAGTCAAGGCACAGTAGGTGTATGGTCTAGATTTTGTTTCTTAATCCATTTTACTAGCCTGTGTCTTTTGACTGGGGAGTTGAGGCTGTTAATAAAGTTATTATTGAGCTGTGTATTGGTTACTGTAATTTTAATTTGTTTGTGTTCTTGGTCCTATTTGGTGTGTTCATAATTATACCTTCATTGGTTTTCTTTCTACAATGTCTTAGGTACAGTCATTCCTATCTTCAGTCTTTTGTATTGCTTTGAATGTTCTGTGTAGGGCTAATTTGGATGACATGAATTCTTTCAGCCTATTTGTGTCATGGAAAATTTTTCTTTCCCCTTCAAATATGATCGATAGGTAGCCTGTATCCAGGCTTTGAAGTATCTGTAACTCTCTCTCTCAATTCAATACATCCTGGAGTTTACATTTTCTTTCTCCAGCTACAATAAATTTTGTATGTTTGTTTGTTTGTTTTGGTCTCCTCTAACCAAAAGCCTCTTAGATCCCTCTGTCTGATGATAATCTTAGACCTGAACCAAATGTTCCTCTTCTAATATCTTATTGAATTATATCTTATTTGAATTGGTGTTTGTTTGTTTGTTTGTTTGTTTTTTGGTCTCTTTGAGACAGGGTCTCTGTAGCCACAACTGGTATGTTAAATTTGTCTTCAGAGACTGAATGTCATAAGAATACCTTCCCTGAAAAGATGTGAACAATATCTACACCTTCTTTATAAGGCCCCAAGGTCAAACCAAAATTATTCCACCAAAATTCACCCAGGGAGCCAATGAGTTTATTTGGCTTATGGGTGAGGAGGCTGTTCATAGAAATTTAGGGGACCCCAAAGAGACCACACAAGCATCTTCACCTAGCATGGATAATGGCTGCTCCAAAAATACACAGGTGGAATTTCCCTATACCATAACTTTCCGGTCTATGTGGTTTATCACCTCCATATCCTAAACTATGTGCCGTTAGGTCAGAATGGCATACAAATGGCTGAGAACAGCAGCTGGAATCTCAGATAAGGGTCCAATGACCCTTTCCACTCCCTCTTACTCTGAGAAAACTTCAATATTCAACAGGCCCAACTGATCTGCGGAAAATGACAGCTGTTTTACTGAGAACTGCCTTCTACCTTAGACAAATAGGGATTTCTGGTGTGTCATGAAGACTGTCTTTCATTTCCCACTTTTCAAAACTTTTAAATAGGATCCATGCTAGTTATTCCCATAGTCCCTGATTAGGCCTAGACATCATAATATCACTTTTAAGTTACTGCAAGTGACAACTTACTCATTCCTTTGAAACTCAAATTTGCCAAAACCACAGAATATTGAAGTACTAGAAAAGATAGGCTTTTTCATGTCTTAAACTTACACCCACTTTAACAATAGGAATTGGCATAGTGGCTTTCAATGATGTGGTAGCTTTCTCATCTTACATATAACACCATAGTTCTCCGTTCCCAGTCTCTGATGGCTTTGTAACTAGATGTCCTGGGAACACCCCTTCCTCCTTTGGAAAGTTCAGGAGAACTTCTAATCTACTTTTCTTCCAGGATAACTCAGGTGATTGGGTCACAAAAAGGGACTTCTGTGTCATGCAAGTTCTTCTGCATCACAAAAGCATGATATGTAGTCCAAAAACAACACAAGATTTCAGGCTTCTGCACCATGGTCCATGCATTCATTTATTTCTCATTGAAACAACAAGATAAATAAAAATCAATATCAGTAGATTACAAGTGGTAGCAGGTCCAAGAACCTAATTGTATACATCAGGTAAATAAAACAAATACTTTTCATGGTATGGGCATCTAACTACACTGACATCAGAAAAGTCACTCTATCTATGATTGCCATGAAATTCATATATGCAAAATAAGTTTACCACCCAAAACATTTCCAAATCTAAAAATAAAATATTTAAACCCAGTGTGTTTATAGTAGTATTTATATAAACACTACAGAATTATCCCAAGACGGTTCTCCACACAAAAAGTTAGAAACTCAACACAATAAACAGCACTCTCACCCCAAAGGGAGTAGGAACAGTTTCTACTTGAGTCAAATATAAGTGACCATGACCCAGAAGAACAGATTACTTCAAATTTCATGTTCTAATATGATAACAATTCCATGAAGTTTTATAATAACAGAACAAAGAAAATCATAAATCAAGAAACTTTTCAAATACATTCATGGAGAGATCAGGTAAGTAGATTGCAGAAAGGCACGGAAATCTCAACTATAGGCTTCAGATGCCATCTGGCAGCATTTATAACTTTCCAGATGGTATAAGCTAAGGGTCTGTTTTTACATTCCAAAGAATTTACCTAATAGTCACAAAGATGTTAACCATATACAGAAGTTGGTAATAAATGTCTATTAAAGGAGCTAAAGATGGCCCAAGATGATTTAGCTTGAAACATGGCAAACTCTCCATATCATTTATCAATTAGCCTTTGTAAACACAGCATACTTCCAGGAAATGTTATTCACCAAACAAAGCCATGAGCAAGAATAATGAAAAAAATAAAAGGGTTGTCTAGAGTGACTAGATGCCAATAAAAATCACACCTCTTCTTCTGATTATTCTTGTTCAGAATTTTTCAGGAGTTCAGTTTTTGAGGAGCAGAGCTTCCTAAGTCTCCACTTAACCAACCTAAGAGAAAATCATCACTAGTTAAATGATAGCCAAGGGGCTGGAGAGATGGCTCAATGGTTAAGAGCACTGACTGCTCTTGCAGAGGACCCGGGTTTGATTTCCAGCACCCACATGGTGGCTACAAACCGTCCTTAACTCCAGTTCCAGGGGAATCAAAAGCCCTCTTCTGACCTCCATGACATTGCATTACACGGGCACACTCATATACATGCAGACAATATACTCATACACATAAAAAAATAATAAATAAATGGTATCCAAAATTAAAACTTTACCACAATATACAGCTAGACTGCAACAAACCCCAGATTATTTGTGTAACTGGGGAGACAACCCAAATGTGAAAATCAATTCCATTTAGCTTTGAACCATCTTAAAACTTATAAATTAAAGATAAAATACGGCTTCAAATATATTATGTGATTGTTTAATAGGAATCACAACATAACTTTTATCATTTCTCAACAAACAGGAGAATCTGTGATCTGTGGTAATCCCATATCAAACTGATATCCATGGAACTTCTACATCAAAGTCACAGCTACCTGCATATTACAAAAAGACTCCTTTTCCATTAAAGATTAAGTTAACTCTAGCCCCATGTCAAAGTCTGTGCTTGACTTGAGCTCTTCCTTATTTCTTCAAAGAGGTGTTCTGTGCAGAGCAAGTGACAATCAACTGCAAGTGACAGTCATGTCCACGACGAATTAAGAAGTTCATTAAGAGGTGGCAAGCACCTTTCCAGTTGTCTGTCCATTCCTAGAACCCATGGGCACATGGGCAGGACTCAGTAGGTTATTTTTTTTTAAAGAGGACATGAAGTTTGGAGGGAGTGTAGTGGGGAGGTATGAGTGGAGTTACAGGAGGGATTTGGGGGTGGCTATGATCAATATACATGTGTGACATTCTCAAAGGACTAATAAAATAATTCTTTGAGAATTGAAGACTAGGAAATTATTTATTATTGAGAATTTCATACTATGCATTTTTCACGCACCCCCCACTCCCCTCACTTAACTCCTTCAAATCCACCTGCTTTCCCTACCCACTGAGCTTTATGTCCTAATCTTTGCTGTTTAAAAAAAAAAAAAAAAAAAACGCCGGGGGGGGGGACAGACACTACCTTAAAGTAAAAGGATGGAAAAGAATATTTTAAACAAATGGCAGTAAGAAACAAGCAGGGGTTGCAATTCTAATACCTGACAAAATAAAAACACCAAAAAAAGAAAGAAAGAAAGAAAGAAAGAAAGAAAGAAAGAAAGAAAGAAAGAAAGAAAGAAAGAAAGAAAGAAGGAAGGAAAGAAAGACCCTAGGAAGTCCAATTTGTACTGCTCATGTTCCTCTGGCCATGGAAAGAGGAAGAGTTGGAGAGATGGCTCAGAAATTAAGAGCACTGGCTGCTATCAAAGTGCCTGAAAACAAAACCTGAGTTCATCACTCTTGAGTCCAGCCTTGGCAGACAAAAGAAAAATGAGGAGGAACCCAATAGAGGGATGCTTTTGGAAGCCCTTGTCAAGAAATTCCAATGGATTCTGATATGAACATTTGAAATTTGTCCTGTTCTGACTTTTTTCTGGTTCCCTGTCTAGAACTTGTAATGCTAACTGCTCTTGCTTTTACTTCTCCTTCACATCTCCTAGGCACCAGTCAAGGACTTTCTTTTCTCCCTACAGTTAAGAGTTATGCAATTTTGGAGTCTTTTAGACAGACCCACTGAAGGGGGTACTCCAGTTGCTTCACCCTGCCAGAGCAGTCTGCATCCCAATTCCCTTTTGGCAATTTGGGTAACCTCTTCAGAGGATGGTGTGATAAGAATAGCTAGGAATTAGCTAGGAATTAATAGGTAGGAATTAGCTAGGCAGTTAGGGTAAAACGACCCCAAAGAAAAGTAGCCAGTTTCTTGGCTAAAAGTCAAAATGTCCTTGGGCCTCTTAGCAACATACTCCATTCCAAAGGCAAAAAATGTCAAAAATACTTGGGAACTTTTATCTAATCCCTAAAAGAGGGGGGAATGTTAGAGTAGCAAAAAGTCCCATTAAAAGAAAGAAAGAGTGGGGCTGGAGAGATGGCTCAGCGGTTAAGAGCACTTGACTGCTCTTGCAGAGGACCCGGATTTGATTCCCAGCACCCACATGAGAAAGAAAAGAAAAAGAAAGAAAGAAAGAAAGAAAGAAAGAAAGAAAGAAAGAAAGAAAGAGTAAGAGAAAAGTAATGGGGAAGATATGGGAGGTGTTGGAGGGGAGGGTGTGGGCATGGATTTGTTCAAAACACCTTATATGCATATACAAAATTCTCAACAAAGTTTTTTTTTAAGTTTAAAAAATATTTCTACAGATATGAAATTGTCGAAGAATAAATTAAACAAAAGTTTTTAAAATAAAATAAAATAAAATAATTTTTTTAAAAAAACTAAAAATGAACCTACCATATGACCAAGTTTTACCACTCCTTGGCATATACCCAAAAGACTCATCCTATTGCACAGACACTTGTACAACCACATTTGTTGCTGCTTTTTTCACAATAAGTAAGAGATGGGTACAACCTAAGTGACCCTCAACTGACATTGGTTAACAAAAATGTGGTACATTTACACAATGGAGTTCTATTCGGCAATAAAGAAAGATGAAGTAATGAAATTTGCAGATAAATGGATGGCTCTAGAAACTGTTATACTATGTGAAGTAACACAGACTCAGAAAAACAAAAGAAGTATGTTGTCCTCATTTGTGGATCCTAGCACCAAATCCTTATAATAGATGGAATCCCATGAAATGGGACAACAGCCCATGGAAAACAGATGATGCAGAGACCCGAAAGTTCAGTGCCTTGCCACAATGGGAAGAAGATCATCCCACACCTACCACCCCCTCCAAGGCTCATGGACTTTTGCAGAATTTTGGTGGAAAGAATGTAAGAGGAAGGGGTGGAATGTTAACTGGAAGTGTCTTCTGACAACTATGCTGGCTATAGTCACACCTCCTTCCCATGCTCCTCAAGGAATCGATGGGGAGTCAGTGACCCCTCCACCCAGTCAGTAGACCTTAGCTGCATGTGGGGGAGGAGCTAAGGATATATAAACCAAGAACACCATGAGGCACCTCTCTCACCATTTTGTGCAGCTGTCAGGAACTTAAAGGATCTGTATTTGAGTGTGGACTTTCCAGCACAGCCATAAATGGAGGCGGGTGGTGCCCACTCTTCTGTAAATAAACTCATCAAGATTTTCAAAAAAAAAAAAAAACAGAGCTTAGGAAACCTTCATTATTCCACCAAAGTTGACCTCATGTTGGTAAATCCTTTGGCCTTTGATTTCTTATTCCTATTTTCTCCCTTAAACTTCATTGTATACATATTTTTATGTAACCTGCTTCAAGTTATTTCTAGAAAAATATTTTAATAAATAAAATTTTAAAATATACAAAAAAAAAACATATATTTTTAAAAAAGAGCACTGGCTTCTCTTGCAGAGGACTCAGGTTCAGTTCCCAGGACCCGTATGGCAGCTAACAATCATCTGTACCACCAGTTCCAGGGAATCCAATGTCCTCTTCTGGCCTCCATGGGCATTACATGGATGCAGGCAAAACACTCATATACATAAAATAATAAACAAATAAATAAATAATAAATAATTTTAAGAATATACAATCTTTTAAATTTCAGAGAAGTACTCTCATTTTCATACTTTAAAACAAACACAGATAAAGGTTTGGGAGAAAGAGTTATTGCAATTTTTGACACTGGAAGATACTAAGTTTCTCAGTGACCAAAGATCAGCAGGCTCTCCACTTCTCTGATGCAAGAAAAAATATTATAAAGAACCATAAAAATATTATCATAAGGACATTATACTATAGTCACATGAATAGAACATAATTTCCAGAATATAGAGGAACATGAAAACAAATTTGATCAATGAAATTACCAAGCTCATTCTGCATTTATGAGAAGTTCCTCTAGCCTACCTACATCTTGTTCCTACTTTTCTGCCTTCCACCTTCTGATGAAGTTCTCGCCTGTTCCTTTCAGAATGCCGTGCTTTTACTCCTGCTTTGGGTTCCACTACCAACCATGAGAGCAGGGACTTCATCCTATCTGCTTCCCTAATCCCAACCACAGTCTGGAACAACTCGGGAAATAGTAGTATGTCTACACATATTTGAAAAGTCAATGGCCTTCTGATAAATCCACCAGGAAGTCATTTCACTAGGAATAAGGACTGTCTTCCCTCACCTCCACTTCAACATTTACTCCTACAAAAATAGGAACAACTGGGGAGGATCAGTAGCATCTGTTGACTCAAGAGCCAAGACAAACCGCTCAAAATTATTTGCCTTGATTGACTGCTCCTGTTGCTTCCAATGCCTTCAACCCTGCAAGTCACTATTCTCGTGAAAGATGAATTCTTTTTACAAAGTCAAAGCATAGATACTATTTATGCTATCTTTTTATTTTTTAAATATTTGGCTTATTTACTTTTATTTTATGCATATGAGGGTATTGCCTGCATGTCTGTAAGTGCACCCATGTTGTTCAATTCCTTCAAAGATCAGAAGAAGGTGTAGGATCCCCTGGAACTGGAGTTATAGGTGGTTAACCACCATGATGTTAGCCACCATGTGGGTGATGGGATTTGAACCTGGATCTTCTGCAAGAGCAGCCAGTGCTCTTAATTGCTAAGCCATCTCTCCAGCCTCTTGTGCTATCTTTTAAAAACTACATTTTTGCTGGGTGTGGTGGCACATGCCTTTAATCCCAGCACTTGGGAGGCAGAGGCAGGTGGATCTCTGTGAGTTCAAGGCCAGCCTGATCTACATAGAGAGTTCCAGGACAGCTGGGGCTACAGGGAGACCCTGTCTCAAAAAAAGACAAAAAAAATAAACCTACATTCTTTCCATATTGCAAAATTCAATACACATGAAGAGAAATGAGGTGATTTATTAGTTTTATTCCAGAAGAATATTGTGGATAGTAAAACAATTCATGAATATTTATTGCAAATTAAATGTTAACATAGACCCCTAAAGGCATCCCATTGTTTCTTTCTGGGTTGTATCTGCTCTTGCAACAGACACTGTCTCCATGCTCTATCTCCTTCTGGTTCTAGGTTGTCTAGCCCCTAAGGAGGTGAGGCCAGATGTGAGTCTAGATCCACAGCAGACATCATTGAGTTTTAGTCAGTGGCACAATCAGCCACGAGGAGCTCATGCACATCCTTTTACAGAGTTCAACAGAACTGATAGAAGCCAGCAATGAGAAGACTAAAATTTTTAACTCCCAAGGCTAATGAGATCCCTAAAAGACGCCTAATAGATTTAACTGAGCTGATGCAAATCCTACCAGAGACTAGGCAATAGTTTCTTCACTCAGAGACCCAGTCCCAGAGCTGGGTCAGCAGTAAAGCACAAAGAAGCATAGAGCAGGAGGGGTGACCTGGGGTGGAAAACTGGTTTCAGCAGACATTGACTACCACAGGGCCTAGAAGCAGCTACTACATTTCAGGATGTATGGAATGCATTAGGTGTGCAATGTTTGATACGGTAGCCCCTATCTGCATATAGATATACAGGTTATATTTATAAGGAGCCTACCACACTTCAAATATTCAGCAGCTGCTGGCTCCCATGTTGAACACAGTAGATACTGAGCACTTTAGATATAAAGTATTTCAATCAGTCCTGAAGTGCTAGAGCCTGCACGCTGGTAACTGGGATCAGTAGTCTATTGTGGTTTGACACTAGCTTAGTAGGAGGAACCAAGATCACTCCTTTACCCCCTTGCTCATCTTTCAAGCTATGTGTACCTTCACTGTCAATTACTGGCAGCCTTCCCTGAGCTGTCAGAGTGCCTTTTCAATGTGCTATATTATATTTTCATTTTCTGCCTCTCTAATTTAGTTCTAACTACTATAAGAATGAAAATTTCTCATGGGCAAAGTTTCTAACTCAGTTGTTTTCCTTAGTGTACACAAGTGGTTTGGAACTCAATATAAAGCCCCCAATAGTCCTCAAACTCATCACTTCCCTGCCTTACTGACTAATGTCTTGGGCTTATAGGCATATATGACCATTCCTGGCTTTATTCATTTTTTTATACCAAAGAGAATGGAAAAGAAAGAAGGGTAAAAGAATGAAACAAAAGCAATAAGAAAGAGAGCGCTTGTTGCTCTTATTACATATTAAGCCATTTATTTATTATTTACTTTTGAGACTACTACAGGGTCTCCCAGTAGCCCCAGCTGGCCTGGAACCCACTTAGTAGACCAGGCTGGTGTCAATCTCACAAAGATCTACCTGCCTCTGCCTCCCAAGTGCTGGGATCAAATGCATGTACCACCATGCCTAACTCCATCATATTTATTTTTAAGGCCTATATGAATTTAATTGTTTTATTTTTAAGTCCTATGTTAAATTTCATTAAGCCAGTATCATAAACACCTTTTTCTATCCAATGCTGGGAGTTGAACCTAGGATCTCACATACATTAAGCAAACATTCTATCACTTTTTATTTTGAGACAAGGGTTCACTAAATTATTCAAGCTGAACTTGAACTTACTCTGTAGCATAGGTAGGGTTTGAAATTATGATCCTTATGCCTCGGCCTTCTGAGTAGCTGGAATTACAGGCTTGTGCCACCAGGCCCAGCTACAAATACCCTATTAAAGTTTTCTGTGAATGCTTAAAATTGTCAAGAGCAGCTGTTTGACAGGCCCTTCCCTTAGGCCTCGAAGACTTGACAGGTAAGCTCTTCACCAACCTATCTTAAGCAGTTTAAATACATGGTGTCAGTTAGGTACTATCATTATCCCAATTTTCCAAACATCAAAACTAGTTATGCTTAAGTAACTGACCTGAATTCAAACAGTCAATACACAACAGAGTTAGGAATTATTGCTCTAATTAATCTGTTATGTTGCACTTCACCTGATCTTGTGGGGAAAAAAGTAACATTCCACTTCTAGAAATATTAATGTCTACATCCAATTAACTAAGCACTCAAATTTAATGGGACTCATAGAAGTTGGTCAAAAATATGACTCCATGGATAAGAAGTGATACGGTTGAAGTATGTGCATATGGTAAGTGGAGGACTCTGTACAGAAAGGACCTGATTATTTGAAAGAGCACGTGCAAAGACATGGAGGAACAAGAGAGTGTGCTACAGGGTGATGCATGCAAGAGGTACAGAAACAGAAGAAGCTATTCCAAGTTTGAACCAGCATTTATTCTGTTGCTGGCAATTGTGTTTACAGACAATTTTCTGCTTATGCTACTGTTTTATTAGATATAAATGAATGAAATTCAATCATGGAATGGATTTGAATTTAAGTTTAACTCAAGTCTTGTTGATTATGTTCTATGAGCAAAAGTCATTAACTTACCAGGTGACAGAAGCATAATTCACTCCAATGATGACATGGACCAATGCATAATACAAACAAAACAATATAGTGAGAAACATAATGTTATGATCTGACAGGTCCCATGCATGATCTCTGCTGCTGGGAAACAGGACAAAAGCAATCTGTAATTTAAAACAAAAATTTACACATTAAAATAACCAAACACATGAGTGGTGATTTGGATATTTGCCTATAAATATAAGGATCCATATTTTGCATATAGTAAGAAGTTACATTTGTCTAGGGATATGACAGCCTTGAAGTTTTCTCTAAGGTCTACGACTTCTTCAGTCATGTATATTTGGCTATGTTTACAGTACCACATATGAGTTTCCTCCCATTAAGTGGGTTTTAAATCCAATTAGATAGCTTTTGATTACCACCAAGATAAAAGTGTCACTACTGCACCAAAGTTTCTTTTGCAAGAGATGGAGATTATTACAGAGTTCCACAACTGGTCATACACAGAGATTGTGAATTGTCCAAGCCTAAGTGGCACATTTACAAAGCAACCTCTACACCTAAGGCTCACAGAACATAGAGTAAGGGGTAAAGAGAACACTAATGCATCTCTCAACTCTCATCAATAAAGCTACCTCATTCAACAGAGGGCAAGGAACACAGAAGGTCATAAATGACCAAAGCATAGACAATAAGAGTCTGCAGAGTCTGGATTCTTGGACAGGGCTCCTATATTAAAGTCCGCCCACCCAAGGCTCAGAGACCATTGCAGAAGAGGGGTTGGGGAGATTGTAAGAGCCAGTAAGCAGGTGCATGATCATATGGAAATAGAGTCCTACAGGCTCCCAGGACCTTGTACATATGAACCTACAGCAATGGTGTCAGTATGCGCAAGACCCATGCAGACTCGAGCAAACAAAAACCCAGCACAGAACTGTGGAAATGGACTGCAGGCCCCAATCTTAGCCAAAGAGCTATTGGCAGCTGATTACTGCTGGGTGAGGAAGAGCTTGTCTTCTTAAAGGGAGGGACTCTAGATAGGTTAACTATATCTCAGTGGATGAACTTGCAGTGAGGGACACCTGGAGACACTAACCTGACTTGATAGATCTTAACATAAATATCAGAATGCATGAATTACAGTAAGGTTGGGGGGGACCTATGGAAAGATGCTGATGGGGAAGGGGGTATAAAGATGATTAAGATGTTCTGTATGAAATACAAAAAAAAAATAAAACTTTTACAAAAACTAAAATAGCCAAACACATTACCAAAGATGATTCATCTTACAGGGCTTGATAACTAAGGCAACTGCCATTGTCAGAGATGTCACAGTAAAAACATCATATTTTTCCACCCATTTAATGATTTGAATAGTGATCATCTGCACTCTTAGAAAGAGGTTTTTATATTGTGCAGTTTCACTCAGTATTTCAAAATTAAGATGCAAAAGGTTTTAAAATAAATAGATTTCTCGGGAGGCAGAGGCAGGCAGATCTCTGTGAGTTCGAGGCCAGCCTGGTCTACATAGTGAGTTCCAGGACAGCTGGTGCTACAGGGAGACCCTGTCTCAAAAAGACAAAAAAAATAGATTCCCTTAGATAATATGAAAATCAGTGGAGAAAGACAAAGCTAGGATCAGGAACAACACAAAGATGTATGGTTTCACCAATTCTGTTCAATATTATGCTGGAAATGCTAGTCAGAAAAATTAGACAAAAATAAACAAAAGGAATCCATATTGAAAAGGAAGACGTAAAAGTATGCTTACAAATGACATAATTTTTAAAAATGTTTTAATTTTATTTTTATTTTATGCGTATGAGTGTATTGCCTGCATGTATGTGAGGGCACCCATGTCGTGCAATGCTGCGGAGGTCAGAAGAGGGCTTCAGATTCCCCTGGAACTGGAGTTAAGGATGGTTCGTAGCCGCCATGTGGGTGCTGTGAATTGAACCCAGGTCCTCTGCAAGAGCAGTCAGTGCTCTTAACCGCTGAGCCATCTCTCTAGCTAATTTTTTATTTAGAAAATTCAAAAAAATCCACCCAAGAATACTGTTAAAGCTACCGAGTAACAAACAACAACCAATGCTGGTTAGTATGCAGGGTAGGGGTCAGAGGAGGATCACATATACGCTGCTGGTGGGAACATAAATTAGTGCAGCCACTGTGAAAATTAGAATGGAGGCACCTCAAGAAATGAAAAATGAAATCAATATAAGATCCAGCATTTTCATTCCTGAGTAAATACCCTAAGCAGCACACCATAGATATGCCTGGAACTCAGTGTCTATTGCAGTACTATTTACAACCAAGTTGTGGACTCTGTCTAGATCCAGCAACAGATGAATGGATTTTTAAACATGTGATACATATGCACAATGGAGTTTTAGTCAGTCATAAAGAAGAACAAACTTATGTCGTTTGCATGGAAATGGACAGAACTGGAGGTTATCATATCAAGCAAAGTAAGTCAAACTCAGAAAGAAAAATAGCACATGTTTTCTGTAAATATAGAACCTACATGTAAATATGTGTGCTGCGTGTGTGTGCGTGTGTGTGTGTGTGTGTGTGTGTGTGTGTGTATCATGAAAATAGAAAAGGGACTATCATGTGGGAGGAGACTGAAAAGCTGGAGAGGGAGTAGCAAGAGATGGTGATAAGAGTGGAAGAAAGATAAACAGCACATTTTCTCTTATATGCAAAATGTAGATTTACAGATAGACAGATAAATGATAGAGAGATGATAGAGAGATAGATGATAGATAGACAGATGATAGATAGACAGATGATAGATAGATAGATGATAGATGATAGTTACAAACATACATACATACACACATACATAGATACATAGATGATGATGATAGACAATAGATGATAAATTGATAGATGATACATGATAGATAATAAATAGAAGATAGATACACAGACAGGTAGATAGATGACAGATAGATAGAGATGATAGATAGATGGTAGATAGATACATGACAGATGGTAGATAGATGGATAGATGACAGACAGATGATAGAGAGATAGATGATAGATAGATAGATAGATAGATAGATAGATAGATAGATAGATAGATGATAAATTGATAGATGGAACATGATAGATGATAGATAGAAGATAGACATACCATAGATAGATAGATGATAGATTAGATAGATAGATAGAT
>NW_008336848.1:42851-43518 GCF_000622305.1 Nannospalax galili
ATAGATAGATAGATAGATGATAGATAGATAGATGATAGATAGATAGATAGATATAGAAGAGAGAGATGTTAGATAGATAGATGATAGATAGATAAATAGATAGATAGATAGATAGATAGATAGATAGATAGATAGATAGATAGATAGATAGATAGATAGATAGATAGATAGATAGATAGATAGATAGATAGATAGATAGATAGATAGATAGATAGATAGATAGATAGATAGATAGATAGATAGATAGATAGATAGATAGATAGATAGATAGATAGATAGATAGATAGATAGATAGATAGATAGATAGATAGATAGATAGATAGATAGATAGATAGATAGATAGATAGATAGATAGATAGATAGATAGATAGATAGATAGGTAGATAGATAGAAGGGAAACTATTAGGGGTTAGAAGACCAGGGTAGATGAGAAGGCAGGACAAGAGAGGACGATGGGGGGGGTGAATATAAAAATGTCACAATGAGTGCTGGAGAGATGGCTCAGCGGTTAAGAGCATTTACTGCTCTTGCAGAGGACCCAGGTTCGATTCCCAGAACCTACATGGTAGCTATGAACCATCCTTCTGACCTCCTCGGCATTGCATGACATGGTGCATTCACATACATGCAAGCAATACACTCCTACCCATAAAATAATAATAATAAT
>NW_008336848.1:43544-62961 GCF_000622305.1 Nannospalax galili
TAATAATAATAATGAAAAAAGAAATTTTTTAAATATCATAATGAAACCCATTATTTTGTTCTCAATTGAAAGTATTAAGAAAAGAAGTTAATGAGTGAGGCAGGAGAGATGGCTCAGCAGTTAAGAGCACTTGCTACTCGTACAGAAAAGCTGGGTTTTCAGTTCCTAACATAGGACCCAAGTTCAGTTCCCAGCACCTATGTTAGGCAGGTTACAGCTGCCTGTAACTCCAGTTCAAGGGGATCAGATGCCCTCTTCTGGTCTTCAAGGGCACATGAACACAAGTAGTATACATACATACACTTGGGCATACATACATATGCATAAAATAATAAATCTTTTTTAAGATGATGAGTTCAGCATACTTGCAAATACAAAATCAACACACAAAAATCCATTATATTTGGACACACAAGCGAAAAACACCAAAAAATTAAATCAAGGAAGTAATTCCACTTAAAATATATGCATGGTGGTCCATTCCTCTTATCCTAGCACCCAAAATGCTGGGACAGGAGGATCACAAATTTGGAGCTATGTAGTAAGTATCTGTCTCAAAAAAATAAGTATCATTGAAAAGAGTAAGATATTCAAGAATAGATTTAATCACAGTGATTCTGGGCTTGGAATGTAGCTAGTGGCAGAGCACGTAACTGAATATGTACAAAACTCTGTTGGAATTAATCCAAGGCACCAAAAAAATTTCATGGAGTTTCAAGAATTGTACAGCAAAATCTGTACATAACTGAAATTTCAAATATGGCCCAAGGAAATGGAAAGCTATCTCATAGTACTGGACTAGAAGGGGTAATATTATCAAGATGGCAATACCTCCTAAAGAAATCTACAAATACAATAAAATCACTGTGAAAATCCCTATGGCCTTTTTGCAAATTAGGGGAGGAGCTGTTCTTACATTCTTACATAACTGCAAGGGATCCAGAATAATGGTAAGAAAAAAAATCTTGGGGGTAACAAAACAAACCTAGAAAAATCATACCTCTTGACTTCAAAACTTACTACAAAACTGTGTAATAATAAACATAGATCAATGAAATAGAATTGAGAATCTAGAATAAACCCTCATACATATGGCCAATTGGTTCTGACAGAGTGCCAAAGACATTCAACAGAAGAAGATTCTCTACAAGAAATGTGGCGAGGTGGCTCAGGCTTAGGCTCAGGCTCAGGCTCAGGCTCATGTAAGCCTGGTGAACTCAGTTCGATCCGTGGAGCCCATGCAAATGTAGAAGGACAGAACCAACTCTACAAAGCTGTTCTCTGATCTTCACACATGTGTACAGACACATACCACACACACATTGTACACACATACAAATAATAAATTAAATTTAAAAATAGTACTAAGACAACTAGAAATCACATGGAAAAGAATTCATTTGAACCCTACTTCACACTATGCAAATTTAATTCAAAGTGAACCAAAGATCTAAATATGTAAAGCCAAAACCATAAGATTGAAGTCACTGGACTGTAGGATTCTGGGTTCAAGGCAGTCTGGTCACATAATGAGATCCTATCTTTTAAAACACACACACACATACATATGCACATTACAATGGCAAATAAATATTCATTTCTCAATAAATAATAGGATCTTCACTTTCTTGCCTTCTGTATGTTTCTGGATCTCACTACCATGTAAACTAGCTTAGCATCACAAACTATCTTTGAATAAAAGCACCATCTCAGAGTTTCTTAATACTGGATAATAAGATGTGTGATGATGTGCACACCCCATTTCTTACTCAGCTACTCTACCAGTGTCCCCACCAGAACCTTAAGTTACTTAAAGATTTTAAACAGTCTCACTCTAGACAGTAACAAAGAAGTCTCGGGAGTTGAGAGCAAACTACCTCATCAAATAAGGAGAGAAGCTACGGGTAGAGAAACATGAGGTGCTTTATTTAGCTGGACACCTTAACTCACCTGCCAGAACCAGATCTCATGTAGCATAGTGAGACTTGACTGCAGAAGTTCCAGAGCTATATTGTTCTTAGTAAGGAACTCTATGAAGGCATCCACACTTGCCAAAAGATGGTAAAGCTCAGCAGTTGGTGCCCAAAGATGTCCAGTTTTGCCCGGCCATGAGTGCGGTTGTAGAAGATGAAAGCTGATAGAATAGAAAAAAAAGTTCATCTTTTTTTTTTAAAGAAACCAGACTACCCACTTAACTGCTTCTCTTGCTCCCTCTTTTTTTTTCTATCAACAAAATTTTATTCACCTACACAATTGCCAAAAGAGGAGGTCCCCACTGATTCCCACAACAATGCATCTTTCCATTATTTGCTATCACTGCCAAATTTGAGTCTCTTCTAACACAGCATAAAATTTTCAACTAACTATATTTTAAAGTATTGTTTTTACAGGATGATCAATAATAAATACGACAGGGACAGAGAGATACAATTAATCTGAATATGCCAATGAATACACTGAAGCCAAAGCCTTGCCTTAAGAAATCCAGTCCACTGGAAGAAGTAAACACATCCATAAATCACTAGGGTAGACCTTGATAGGTGTGGCAATATTATCTGGAAGGTCCCAAGAAGTTGTAACTGGCTGGGCATGGTGGTACTTGCCTTCAGTCCCAGCACCTGGGAGGCAGGTGGATCTCTGGAGTTCAAGGCCAGACTGGTCTTCATAGTGAGTTCCAGGCCAGCTGGGACTACAGGAAGACCCTGTCTCAAAAAGACCAAAAAGAGTAGTAATTGACTGCAATGTTTCATTACATAGACAGATTCCAACTTCATCTTAATAGAAGGAAATCTCATAGAAAGAAAAAGATGGTCATCATAAAGGATTTGAGAACCAGGCTGTTGTCACTCATCTTTTATCTAACCCTTGTCCTCAAAGAGGAAGGAACAAAAGCTATTTTCTTCAAATGAAGAGAGAACAGGTAGGGATGGTGGCTTCCTGATCACTTGTAGCTTTCATAGTTCCACATTAATCTACTTCTTAACATGGGTAATAAATGAAGACAAACCACTAAACGCCTTTTCCTTCCCCACCAAAGAAATCTGAAAATAAATGAACAAAGCACGCTATTTTTTCATTAACCTCTCAAAACGACTGATGTGGATTTTGCTTACCAAGCATGCTGGCAAAGTTTTATTGTATCACTATTTTGAAATTTTATTAATTTATTTTTATCTTATATGTATGAGTGTATTGCCTGAATGTATATAAGTGCACTCGTGTCGTGCAATGTCTGTGGAGGCCAGAAGAGGACGTCAAATTCCCTGGAACTGGAGTTATGGATGACTGTCAGCTGCTGTGTGGGTGCTGGGAATTGAACCTGGGTCCTCTGCAAGAGCAGTCAGTGCTCTTAATGCTCTTAACTGCTGAGCGGTCTCTCCAGACCCTGTATCAGTATTTTAAAAGATAGTTGGTAGATGGCAGTATCTGTTCTGTTGTTAACATTTGCCCCATTTCAGGACATTCATGTTCCATTACTCTGGGCTTGTTTTTCAATGATAAAAATGGGAAAAAACTATAATTTCTAGGAAAACCAAGAGAGAAATAACTACTGTAATTGATTCTTAAGATAGATGTGAAATGTGAATAAATAACATTAAATGGTTGTTATCTGCCCAGTCCTACTGAATGAATCAGCAGGGAAAAGGGATCCTTGGAACAGATACACAAGTATCTCACTATGGCCCAGATACATGGCCCTATTAATCAAGACTGCACCAAGAAATCAAAGATATATTATTGTAAAGAGCCACATAAATGCTCACTACTAGAGAAAGGTACAGAAAAAAATACTCCCTCATACTTACCCTCTGCAAAGAAGGCATTTGATAGCATTAACTGATTAAGGAGACTGGAAGTGAACTAATGCTGAAACATAAGATTTTGTTCACACCCAGCACTGCAAAGAAGAGATTCATGATGAAATGATGCTAGTGCAGGATTCGGACCAGCTGGATATCTTCATCTATGGTCAGATGTGGATTTCCAGCACAATAAATAGACCAATTATTCCTGAAAAAGCTTATCACAATTTTAGCAACACTCTTCATGATTTTACCTAGAACACATGAAGATACAGGAATATGTGGTCACTGCTTATTTCAATGTATGATATCCTCTTATGACATGGCTTCCTTTCTGGACTGTTCCTTAACAGCTCAGCGGTGGTATTTTAGGCCTTTTTAGAGGTTCAGGTGGTAGTTCAGATAAGTAATTTAGTCAAAAAATGCTGATGAGTCCCTCCCATTTCCCCAAGGCCAGGCTTCCTTACCAGCTAGTAGGGTCCCAAACCTTTGTAGACTGCCTAAGAATGCCGGACTCCCACCTGACTCAGTCTCTTCTGGGTGGGCTTCCCAAATCACGTTGTGCCCATTTCCCTGCTTTGGGTCATCTGCAGTCCCTCCCATTACTCCAGGGCTTAAGTTTCCCTGCTGACTAGTAGGGACCACATCTGTCTTCCATCTCTTCTCCTTGGACCTTGGCACTATCCATCTGAGGTTTCTGAAGTGCTCCTAACCAGTGAGGGCTGCTTTGCCCTTCTAGAGAGCCCCTGACTAGAGACATTTGATCCCTTTAATATAAAATCAGAGAGAACCTGAAGTATAGACCACCCAGCTTTTCATACCCAATCAAAAAGCAACCAAGGTACAGCAATAATACAAACAGAATCAAACTTCAACTCAACAGAGGAAGGCTTGAATTTCATACCAGAATCACAAGTAACAAAAGAAATCCACACGCCAACCACAATGAAAAAATAATAATATGAAAAAACCAAAATAATATATTCCCACCAAACACCACCAGTCCTATCGAAGAGTTCTACAATGAGAACCCCCTAACGATAACCCAGGACACAGAATTTAAAAGAACAATTATAACTATGATCAAAGAATTCAGTTAATTTAAAGAACATACAAACAACTCAAAGAACTAAAAGAAGATAGGGACAAACTTTTGACTGAATTCACAAAAGAGATAGAAATATTGAAGAAAACTCGGGCTAAAATGAAGAAGGAAATGAAAAACTCGATAAGCCAATTTGAAATGACAGGAGAAAGCTTCACCAATAGAATGAATGAAATGGAAAGCAATATGAAAATTGGACAATAAGTTGAAGAATCACTCAAGCAAAAACATGAAATTAAAAAAAAACAGGAATGGAATATGCAGGAAATATGGGACACAATGAAAAGACTATGTCATAGGCATAGAGGAAGGAAAAGAATCTCAGATAAATGGTATTGATCAGATCTTCAACAGGATTGTAGAACAAAATTTCCCAAAAGGAAGGAAAGACACACCCACACAAGTACAAGAAGCACAGACAGCATCAAATAGACAGGACCAGAAAAGAAACTCCCCACAGCATGTCATAGTAAAAACACTAAACGTACAGAACAGAGAGAGAATGCTGAAACCTGCAAGAGAAAAACAAAAAGTCACATATAAAGGAAATCCATCAGAATTACAACTGATATTTCAGTGCAAACTATGAAAGCCTGAAGAACCTGGACCAAAGTATTCCCAGTCCTAATGACCATAGATGCCAAAACAGCAAAACTGTCTATTTTTAAATATTTTATTTTTTATGCATATGCATGTATCGCCTGCATGTAGGAAAGTGCACCCATGTTGTGAAATGCCCACAGAGGACAAAAGAGGCTGTCAGATTCCCCTGGAACTGGAGCTACTACAGTTGTTAGCTGCCATGTGGCTGGGATTCAAACCCAGGTCTTCTGCAAGAATAACCAGTGTTCTTAACCACTGAGACATCTCTCCAGCCCCTAAACTGTTTATTTTTAGTTGAAGGGGAAAGAAAACTCTTCCATGATATGAACAGGCTGAAAGAATTCATGTCCACCAAGCCAGTCCTTCAGAGAATATTCAAAAGGTTTATTCTTTCGGGGATCAGAAAAATTGAGACGAAATTATTACAGTGGTTCTAACCAATTCCATAAAGAAAATTCAACAAGACTGGGCAGTCAAAGAATACTATGATTAATTCATTAAGAAATAGCCTTCTGGGGCTGGAGAGATGATTCAGTGGTTAGGATCAGTGGCTGCTCTTGCAGAGGACCTGGGTTGAATTCCCAGCATCCCCATGGTGGCTAGCAACTGTCTGTAACTCCAGTTCCAGGGGATCCAATACCCTCTTCTGACCTCCTCAGGCATCACATGACACAGATGAACTTACACACATGCAGGCAAAACACTCATACATATAAAATAAAAATAACAATAAAATATTTTTAAAGAAATAGGCATCTATATAAACATGAAGTTTTATCTTCCTAATAAACACATGGAAACTACAATTAGAACAGTCAATAAGAAATATTTTTGAATAAAATACTCAACTTTGGAATTTTTTTTATTTTCTACAGAATCTTCTCCATGTATATGAAAATACAAAACTTGAGAAAGTGCAACACAGTAACAGTCAACTTACCAAACTGATGTCATGCCAACTATTACAATTTCCTCCAAAATTTCTGCTCGGTGGAAGAATGCTTTTGAAATAAGGTAGGAAGACCGCTTTTGCTGTTTGAAGATATACTTCAGAATACTCTGTGTACTCCACCAAAGAGCTGTAATGAAGAAGAAAGTCCCAGGGAGAACACGACCTGGGAAATCCCCCATGACCTACAAAGAGGAGAATACACAGAAGGTAGTCATCTCCTTTCTGGAACATCACCAAATCCTTTATGTTACAAACAGCTGACTATCTTCTGATGGTCATCAGCACATAGTAGATCAGATTATGCTGTCAACCATGCCAATAAAAAGTTAAAATTTGGGGGCTGGAGAGATAACCCAGTGGTTAAGCACACTGGCTGCCCTTGTGAAGGACCTGGGTTCGGTTCCCAGCACTCACATGATGGATAACAGCCCCCTGTAACTCAGGTTCTAGGGGATCTGAAACCCTCTTCTGGTGTCTGCAGGCCAGCGTGATGCAGGTGCACTCACATGGAGGCAAAACACTCATACACATAAAAGAAAAAAAAAATGTTTATAAAAAGTTAGAATTCACACTGAAACTTCAGATTGCACTGTCAGATATTTTAAACATGATCTTTAACCCAACGTTTGCATCATACCTGTGAATGAGGGATTAATAATCCATTTTTTATTTTGATGCATGTTTAGAGAAGTTAAATGACTTGTGTTGATCTTACAACTATTAAGCAAAAGTTTTGGTTTTAACCCAAAACTCAAAAGGATTTTTTTCAAAGACAGTGTGTTCCTCACCAGTCACCTGTCATTTAAGCATGAAGGAAAGCAATATGAAAGTTTGAGCTTCATGCTTAAAATTTGAAATGATGTGAAATTTTCCACAATTTTTCAGTATATATAATGTCAACGTTATCAAGGGCCAACCATGTGACAGAAACTGTTAGTGTTCATCAAATGTTTGTGTGCCTTTTTGCACACTTTCCCAGCCTCTCATCCAATTAGATTGGAACCATGCCTTTATTTCTGGCTAGCTGACTGAGGGAGGAGTTGGTACATGCCACTTCTAGGCTGAGTCACTGATGGCTACGTGATTCCCTCAGCTCTCTCTTTAGCTTTCTCTGCTGCATCAGTGACTCTGGCATGGCCTGACTGCTGCAGAGAAGATGGGCAATCAGCTGTGTCATATTTTCAAAGAAATAATCTTTTATTTGGGGTAAGTCATTGAAATTTGAGGTTTATTTTTAGAGCAGCTTAGTCCCATCTAGCCAGATGCACAGCCCAAATTACACTCAAATTTCATTTCCACTCTTACCACCTGGTGGAGTCCCTCTGGCTGATAAACAGAAATATCTTCCAGTTTCGATCAGTGCTACAGAAACTCAGCCTTGAGTGACATGAGTTTTTGCTTACATGAGCAGCCCTTTGTTCCAATGTATTGTGCCATCAACAGAACAGTGAAGACAGTCCAGGATCATTCTGTAGATATAATACTATGCAAGATCTGAGCACATTGATGAAAGAGCATTTCAGGATATCCCCTGGCCCAAGAGACTAGGATTCTTACTGTTCTGAGTAAGCACTGGGTCCCTCCGTTCAGGCAGACGCCTCTGGGTTACTCCCCTCTGATTTAAAGGGAAGCTCTGGGAGAAACTGTGAAGCTGATCCAAATACTGCAAGTCTCATATCTCTAGCCGGGACTCCAGATACTCATTTCAGTGCACCCTTGAGTCATCTAAACCATCAAAGGGTCATTCTCAACATGCCTCATAGAGCTAAGTGCAGGTTCTTGTCCTAACTCATTCTAGTGGAGTAGTTTGGCCATATCCCTTGAGTTCTCTGAGCAGTAGTTTTTTAATATTTTATTTATCATTTTTCATTTTATGTGTACGAGTGTATTGCCTGCATGTATGTAAGTGCACCCATGTCATGCAATGCTCATGGTGGTCAGAAGAGAGTGTCAGATCCCTTGGAACTGGAGTTACAGATGGTTACCTGCCATGTGGGTGCTAGGATTCACACCCAGATCCTCTGCAAGAGCAGCCAGTGGGACCATCTCTCCAACCCCACCAGTAGTTCTTAATAAAAGGAGGAGGAGCAATTATCCCCTTCTAATAGAAGTTTAAACTGGAATCATTTCTTAGCCAAGCAGTTTGAAAGAAGGAGGACAGTTGAGAGTGCACACACCCCACAGCACAGAAATGTAATTTGTGTTACCCACCCTAGATAGAAAAACTCTCATATATGTTCTCTTGTGTATATGTCAAACAAAAATACATTGATGCAAGTTTGATAAAATCAAGCTGCAAATAGTCTTAACATTAATAGAGAAATTAATTAGCATGATATAACATAGATATAATAGAATGTGACTATAGTTGATCTGTTTTTTAGATACATGAATGGTTCCTTCCAAATCTGGTAGTTGTGAATAAAAATATTAACATTTATGTGCAAGTTTTAGTATAGATATGATTTCTTCATTTTTAGTACATATATTTAACACATGCATAGATCTTTAGCTTACATTTTTAAATTTTAATATAGTATTTTCATTTATTTGAGATTTTCATATATATATATAATGTATTTCAATCATATTCCTCCCACTCTTCCCCGCCAACTACCCAGATTTCCCTTCCCCCATGTCCCTTTCCCAACTTCATGTTCACATTTCTTTTTTCTAACCCACTGAGTCCAGTTAGTGCTGCTCATGCCTTTGAGCAAATTTCTAGTTTTGCTGAGAGAAAAATTCTGTTTTCTTCAAAATTGGTACCACTAAGGTTCTTGAGAGCTATGTGTGTGAGTAGGAGTGTTTTTGCCTGCCTGTTTATTTATTCATCCCTCATTCCATTCCTCCATCCATTCCATGCCTTCAAACACATATTAAGCCCAGGTGTGGTGGCACACCTTTAATCTCAGCACTCAGGAGGCAGAGGTAGGTGAGTCTTTGTGAAATCAAGACCAGCTGGGTCTACATAGCAAGCTCCAAGCCAGCCACGTTTGCACTGTGAAACCCTGTCTCAAAAAAGAAAAAATGTTTATTCAAGCTAGAGAGATGATAGTTCAGTGGGTAAAGGCACTTGCCCCCAAACATGATGGCCTGAAGTCGATATCCAGAACCCACATGGTAGAAGGAAAGAATTGACTCTTGCAAGTTGTCCTCTAGCCTACACACACACACACACACACACACACACACACACACACACAATAAAAACATATTTAAAAATTTATTAGACAACTTCAGTCTTCTAGCTACGGTTTTAGCCACACAAAGTACCTGCACTCATGAAATTATGTTGTATAGTAAGAAGACAAGAGACAATAATTATATTACATCTATTCTCAAAGTGAGTTTCTTGGTCCAGGAATATCTACACAAACTGAGTGCTTACTAGAAATGCAGAATCTCATGTCCCACTCTGCAAAACCAGAATTCGTGTTTGAGCCAGATCCCTAAGAGACTCACTAGTGAAAGAATCAGTAGCAGCAGCACTACCGACATTTCAAACCCGACAATTCCTCATTGGGGTGAGTGAGGTTCTGTTCAGTGCATCATAGCAGTATGTTTAGCAGCATCCTTGAAGTCTACTTACTAGACGATGAAAACTCTTTTCATCTATTTATGACATACAAAATTGTTAACAGATATTGACAAATATACCTCCCTTGGGGGATCTCCCTCCCTCCCTCAGTTTAGAAACTTTGGAGTAGACAGTCCATGATCAAATCCCCTTAACACCAAAGCATTTCCTTTTCCTTTGCTCTTAAGAAAAAGAAAATTGCAACAAATTTAGCCGTCATTGTAACAGTGTAAATCCAACCGAGATTGTGAGCACTTTCTCAGACAAAAAAATTACATATTGTTACATATTATTGTGACAGAACAAAATCTTGGAAAATGATGTTTGCATACTCCCCAGCAAAGATTTCATATGCAAAAAGAAATTAAAGAATCTTATTATTTAGTGTTGCTATTAAGGATAAAGTGAACATGCCTGAAGTCAAGAACCTAAAATGGATACTATCACACCCAATTATATTTACCCTGTATGATCATGTAAAAGTTTAGAACACCTTCTGTTTATTAAACAGCTGGATAGAGCATAGAAGTTGGGAAGTGGGTAAGAAGTCCCAACCTTAGCTGAGGAACTGTGGCAAGGAATGATTACTGGGAGAGAGAGATCTTTAAAGGTATGATGATAGATAGGTTAATCAAGCTCCAGTGGATGGACACACACCAAAGGACATCTGGGGACACAAACTTGGCTCAATGGGCCTTACAATATATTACAGAGTACATGAAATCTATCAGGGGGCTATAAAGGTGCAGAAAGGGAAGGGGGGTCTAAACATGATCAAAATATATTGCATGAAATTTTCCAAAAAAAAAATCAGTAAAAAATAAAATAAATAATAAGATTAAAAAAAAAAAACAGCTGGATGCAGCCTGGGGAGGTAGTTCAGCAGTTAAAAGTACTGGCCGCTCTTGCAGAGGACCCAGGTTTGATTCCCAGCACCCTCTCCTGGACTCCTCGGGCATTGTAAGCACATGGTGTACCTACATACATTCAACCAAAACACTCATATACATAAAATAAAAATCAGATAAATTTTTAAAATGAGATGACTGTGTATCATTATGATAGCTTTACCCAACAAATACCAGAAGTGAGGACAGGAAGGAAGGAGCTTCACGTTCAGATTCAGCAATGTTCAAATCACCAATGTGGTTCACACAATTTTCCAGAAATTAGAACATCATCTTCTAGAAATTAAAAGCATTGTTCAGTTTTGATTGAAATACAGGAGAAAAAAAATCAAGAGAATTCTGTCTTCTCAGTCTCTCTGTGTTGGGAAATATATGTTGTTTAGTTACTTGTGTGTATGCATGTGTGTTCATGTATGTGCATGATATGTGTATATGTTCATATGTGTGCACGTGTGTACACATGTGTGTAGAGGCCACAGGCTGATGTTGGATGTCTTCTTAAGTCTCTTTTGACCTTAGTTTTTGACGCAGGGCCTCTCGCTGAACCTGGAGCTCACCAGTTAGGCTAGAGTGGCTGGCCAGCACGCTCCAAGGGTTTTCCTGTCTCTGCCTCCCCAGCACTGGGATTACAGATGCATGCTGCCACCATGTCTGCCTTTTCACAGGGTTGCTGGTGATCCAAACTCAGGCCCTCATGCTTGCATAGTAAGCACTTTACTGACTAAACCATCACCTCAGCCCCATTTAATTCTTTATTATTTTTAATTATTTTTACATAGGTCCATGACATTTCAGGTATTGCTAAAGTAAATCAGGGCAACGTGATAGATTGCTAAAGCTCAGCTTCAGGGAGTTGGGACCATGGTTCTACTTTGGAAGTGCTGAGCCAAAATGATGTAGAAGGATGGAAGCTGTGGTCAGGTGGTCATTTGTGAATTACAAGAGGTCATCCACATAGTCCTGTCCTCTACTACTATCATCCACCTATTGGCTCTGTTTCCCAGAAGCAGCAGCTAAATTTATGAATATTTGATGGTTTTCTCAAATGGCCACAGCTAATAAATGGTAAGAGAAAAAATGATCCAAACTTCTGAAGTTGTGGTAACAAAAAGTTCCCCTAGTTTAATTTCATACTGTTGGTCTAATAGTTTCCAATTCACATTTATTATCTCGAAGCTGTGGGAGTCACGGAGCCTCAGAGGCTGATCTAAAAGCATTGACCAAAAACAACTTGGGAGAGGATAGGGTTTATTTGGCTTACAGATTATAGTCCAAAATGGAGGGAAGCCAGGCAGGAGCTCAAGGCAGGAACCTGGAGGCAAAAACTGAAGCAAAGACCATGGTGAAATGCTGCTGATTGGCTTGTTTCCCCTAGCTTTCTCAGCTGCCTTTCTTATACAGCCAAAGCCCACCTGCCCAGGGATAGCACTGCCTGCAGTGGGTTGAGCTCTCTATAACAATTAGCAATCAAGAAAATTGCCCCACAGACAGGCCCATAGGCCAATCTAACAGGGGAAATCCCTCAATTGACATTCCTTCATGCAAGGTGTGTCAAGTTGACAACCAAGATTGACCATCACCAAGTCAGGAATGGGCAGGTTACATCTGAGGGATCTAGAGAAGAATCATTCTCCTTGCATTTTGAGGCCTCCTGCATGCCTTGGTTCCCAGGTGTCCTTCACCTTCAAGCCCACAACACAGCATCTTCAGGCCTCACTCACTGACCCTGACCCTGACCCTCATTCTATGATTCTGATCCTCTTGCCTCTGCCTTATGAGGACATTGTAATTACACTGAGACTATTGAGTATCTGCAGCCTTCCCATTCCCCAATCCTTAATCACACCTGCAAAATCGTTACTACTACATGGAGTTATCTAATCCAATTTTCCAGAAATTAGAACATCTCAAGTATCACTGTTCTTTTACCACAAACCCCTTAAGAACAAGGATAAAAAACGAAGTATTTTAAAATTGCCAAGAAAGGGTAAAAGATAACAGGAATGGAATACTTTCTAGAATCTTGGATTTTAAATCCATATGGCCTGGAAGTGAGCTGTGTGGTCTCTAGAGGTCAGTATCCTATCAAGATTCCCCTGAAGAGTACATTAAAAATATCCAGTATCAAGACCCCAATTCCCAGAGATTGTGCTTTAGTTAGTCTGGGTGGGCCCGACATCAACACATTCAAATCCCTCCATTGGGGATTGTTGTATACTCAGATTCTGGAATAAGATTATTCACACACTAGGGCCAGCTCCACTTTTGTGCACTTGACCTGGGTCACATTATTTAACTTGACTCAGTTTCCTGTATAAAATGTGAACAAAGATGTTAACAAAAGTAGCTTATGAAGCTAAGGATAGGCAGGTTGAATACCAGTTCTTGCCACATAATAGGCACTGCCTAATGTCAGAGGCTGTTTCTGACTCAACACTTCAAAGCTTTCCAGGGGACTGCATCATCCTTCCTCAGGCAGTAATCAAGGAGATTTGTGTGTGGTTAGGGTACAAAGGGAGGGCTGAGAGACACTGAGAGGAGTCTATCCTGCCCAACCTCACTGAGAGAGGACACAGGATGCTTTTCCCAGTGTGACAAGGAAGGGTGGCATTAGGAGCAAAGTTACAATTCTAGACTCCACAAATCAGAGGAGTAAGAAGAGACCAGAAAGTCTGGAAGTGCCAGTGGAAAGTTCTGGTGTATGTGGTCTGAGAGTGATCAAACCTTAACTGTTAGAGGAGTGGTTCTCATCCTGTGCACCTATGCAAATAATTAGGAGCCAAGCACAAAACATCCAGAGAGCCATTTAAAAAAAATTCATGATGTTTATTCTCCAGCCCATACCTATTAAATCAGAATCTCTAGTGGTGAGAGTGGGGAAACTTCTTTCTTTTTTCTTTTCTTTTTCTCCCCCCTTCAATCTCTCTAGTTCTAATATTCGTATGCCTTTTTTCTATTTTTTGAGACAGTCTTGTGTAGCAAAGGCTGACTTCAACCTGGCCTTGAACTCCTAATCCATCCCCCCAAGACCATCACACCTGTCTTTTCTATATTTGGTTGGTCTTACCAACTGCATCATTAAATGAAGGTAAACAAAAGATGGGTTGTTAGTGACCAGGTTCCCACCTTGTACTAAGAGATTTTATATGAACTAATTAATCCAATTCTTATCATTATTATTCCTATCTTAAATATAATGATAAAGATCTGCCTATCATGGGGTTCACCATGCAACTCACAATTGTGCTGTGGAAAAAGTGACAATCACAAGTCTATGTCCAAAATGGACAAAGAAAGAAAAATTATTGAGCATCTACCTCTCAACTCCATGAGGTTGTATTTTTTTCCTCACTTTATATTTGACATGACACAGACAGATTAGGTAACCTGCTCAGGTCAAATAACGTATAGACTGCACTCCTCAGTTAGGCCTGTCTAACTCTGCCTCTCTGTCTCTAAATCTCCACAGTCTTTCCCATCATTTTGTCTCTTTTCAATGCTCCAAAAATTAATTATAATAATCATAGCAAGAATAAGTAGCCGTTTAACCCGGGACGGATGCATACTCAGGAGGCAGAGATAAGCAAAGGCCAGCCTGGTCTACATATAGAGTTGCAGACCAGCCAGAGCTACACAGGATTCGACACCCTCTCCTGTCCTCTGTGGGCATTGAACAACACAGGTGCACTTACATACAGGCAATACATTCACCACATAAAATAAAATAACAATAAATAAAATATTTTAAAAGAAAATGGAAACATTAAAACAGACCCTGAGAAAATTCAGAAAACCATAAGGACATACTTTAAAAATCTATGTTCCACTTAATTTCCACTTAGAAAATCTAAAAGAAATAGATAAATTTCTAGATATATAAAGCCTATTGAAGTTAAATCAAAAAGACATAAATAATTTAAGCATACCATAACAACCAATGAGATGGAAGAAGTAATTAAAAAGCTCCCAACTAAAACAGAATGCAGGAAAAGATGGATACAGCACAGAATTCTACAAAATCTTCAAAGAAGAAGAATAAAAATACTCCTAAAATTACTCTGTAAAATAGAAAAGAACATTCCGAAGTAGTAGGAGTAGTAGTTGTTGTCGTTGTCTTCTTCTTCTTCTTCTTCTTCTTCTTCTTCTTCTTCTTCTTCTTCTTCTCCTCCTCCTCCTCCTCCTTCTTTTCTTTTTCTTCTTCTCCTGCCCCCCTTCCTCTTCCTCTTCCTCCTCCTCCTCTTCCTCCTCCTCCTCCTCCTCCTCCTCCTCTTCCTCCTTCTCCTTCTCCTGGGACAGGTCTCCTTACAACCCCAGATGGTCTGGAACTTGCTATGTAGACCAGGTTGGCCTCTATCTCACAAAGATCTGCCTGCTTCTGCTTCCTGAATGCTGGGATTAAAGATGTTCACCACCATGCCCAGTTGTCTAAATTGTTTCTATGAAATCAGCATAACTCTAATACCAAAACCAGACAAATACCCAACAAAAAATTATAAACCAATCTCTCTGATGAACATAGATGCAAAAAATCTGAATAAAAAATTCAAAAACTTGGGGCTGGAGAGATGGCTCAGCAGTTAAGAACACTGACAGTTCTTGCAGAAGACCTGGGTTTGAATCCAGCACCCACATGGCAACTAACAACTGTCTGTAACTCCAGTTCCAGGGGATCTGACAGCCTCTTCTATCCTCCACAGGCATTGCATGACACGGTTACACTTACCTACATGCAGGCAATACACACATACACATAACATAAAAATAATAAAACACTTATTTAAAAAATTCAAAAACTGAATGCAAGAACACATAAAAAATATTATCTACCATGATCACATCAGCTTCATCCCAGAGACGCAGGAATGGTTTAACATATATAAATCAATAAAAGTAACTCATCACATAAGCAGACTCAAGAACAGAAACCACATGATCATCTCATTAGATGCACAAAAGGCCTTTGACAACATCCATTTCATGATAAAAAGCCATGGAGAATCTAAAGATACAGGGGATATATCTAAACATAATAAAGGCAATATACAACAAGGCCACAGCCAAAATCGTACTAATGTAGAAAAAAACTGAAAATGTTCCTATTAAAACAGAAACAAAGCAAGGATGTCCACTCTCTATTCATGTCCAATATAGCACTTAAAGTCTTAGTTAGAGCAATGAGACAAACAAAAAAGATAAAGGGAAAAGAAAATGCTAGACTATCTGAACAGGCTCCAATGAATAAACTCACTCCAAGAGGTATCTGGATTCATAAACTTGACTCGATAGACCTTAATATATATATTAAAAAAATGCATGAAGTGGGCAGACTATGGGGAGGTGTGGATAGGGAAGGAAGGATTAAATATGATTAAGATGTACTGTATGAAATCCACAAAAATTCAGTTTAAAAATATATGAAAATAATAAAAATAAAATAAAACAAATTGGAAAAGAAGTTAAAGTATCCTTATTTGTAGATGGTATAATTCTATACATAAAAGACCCTAAAGAGTCCATCAGAAAACTCCTAGAGCTGATAAAGACATTCAACAAAGTAACAAGATATAAAATTAACCCACAAGCATATTGAGAAAGAAACCAGAGACACGGTCCCATTCATGATTGTTGCGGGTGTCCTGGAGCCCTCTGGGCAGGAGCAGAGTTGGCATGGAGTCTCAACACAGACACCGGGAGTCAGTTGAGAAGCAGGCAGTGTGAGCAGCTGCAGACTCGTTTATTGAGGATATGGGCTCCCTTATATCCCCCCTCCCAGTGTCCCATTGGTCCATTGATAGGTTGTGTCTGTTCCTCACTGGCTCTCCGTATCAGGCCATTTTCATGTCAGCCGTCTCTGTCTTTTGGCAGAACACAGGTTTGCCTCAGCCAGATGTTTTTGGTGCCTTTGCACCATGCATGTGCTGGTTGTTCAGGCTGCACTTCTTCCTACACATGATTGTCACGCCATCTCCAATGGAGCCCACGTGAGATCTTCCGTGGGTTGAGGCTGGAACTTCAAGGAAGTTTGCCTATTGGAGTTGGTTGTGTTGAGAAACATGCAGTGTACTTGGCATGCTTTACTTGCTATTATTTTTCTAACTGTCACTGTATCTTGGACTTTCTGGAAAGCACCTGGTTTCCTTGGCACCACTATCACCACCTTTATTAAGATGAAATAGTTATGTTTATAAGTCCCATACTTGGAAGGATTTCATGAGAGCTACAGGATTAGAATAGGATATTGATGTAACTTGGGGTTTGGAACATATTAATGAATAAGGAAAAATAAAAGATAGATATATAGCAACATTGTTGTGTATCACCTAGAATTCAAATAGAAACATTAATAATTACAGAGCTAGTATTGAAAGTACAATAGTAAGATGAAAAACAGAAACTTTCTGTTTAATGCCAGTTGATGTTTGACAATGTATTGTTCACCTGTGTTTCACTTTTGTCTCTGGAATCAGAACTCTTAAGAAAAATGATTAAACCACAAAACAATGATTTATTGATGTAATCATGTAACTTTGTAATTTATAATCTGAGCTCTGCAGCTGCAAAATTACACTCAGACTTGCACCAGCTCCTGTGTGTTTGTCTGTTTGTCACTCGCCGAATCCTTGTCCACCCTTTGGGGACCCTGCTCCCGTCGGACTGAACTACTCCAGTCTGGGCTGGTCCGTTGCAGGTGGTGCTTGAACTAGGGACCCGGAGGGTAAGCTATCTCTCCCCTTTTTTCTCTTTTTAATAATTTCAGGCAAGGATAGGACCTCGTCAGGGCGCTGCAGGCCCACTGGTAAAGGATCACCAGGTTAAGAAGACGAGAAGGTAAAGTACCATGGGGCATTCACAATCTAAGAATAGAGCCTTGTTTTTGTCAATTTTGAATCATATGTTGGAATCAAGAGGTAGTAAAGTCCCCAAAAGAAGCTTGGCAGAATTTTATGATTTTTTATTAAGAGTCAGCCCTTGGTTTCCAGAAGAGGGCAGTCTTTCATTAGCAGATTGGAAAAAAGTAAGTCAGGACATTCACAGATATTATGAACAGCGTGGTCCAGGGGAAGTTCCTGCCCCGGCCTTTCCAATTTGGGTCCAAATTAGAGATTTACTTTCTGATAAAACAGAAATGGAGTTTCTCATCGAAGAAGCTCCTTCTGAGGGAGATGAGGCAATTCCAATAAATTGTAAGAAAGATAAGAATAAGACTTACAACACTAACAATGTTGCTGATAAATCTAGCAGCAGGAGTACCAAGCTAATAACATCAAAATTCGACCCAGATGATGATTGGCTAGATGATCGTGACCAATGGGATCTAGATAATCAAGCAGCCCATTATCATGATGATGATGAAGACCCCCCTGAGGAAGATGATCCCTTTGCCCCTGCAATCCCCATTCCTAAAAGAAAACAACCTTTAGGAAAGTACAATATGGGTTTTCTGGGGGCCATGCAAGAGGCACGTAGAAACGGGGATCTCTCATTTTGTTACCCATTAACGGTGTTTGACGATGGACCTCCCATGTGGGAACATTTGTCGTTAAAAACACTTAAGAAATTACAAACAGCAGTTAAGGATATGGGGTCTTCATCACCATATGCATTACAAATTGTAGAAATGATTGGTAGTATGTGGTTGACACCTTATGATTGGCAGCAAACAGCTAAATCAGTGCTGTCTCCTGGACATTATATACTATGGAGAACTGAATATGAAGATGCCGACCGAGAGCTAGTACAAACATCAATTTTAAAAAAAGGAGACAAGCCTACAATGGCAATGCTAATGGGAAGAGGTGTGTTTGCGGCACCTCAAGATCAAATTAATATACCAAAAACAGTACTGGAAGATATTTCTAGATTGGCAGTAACAGCCTGGAGAAAGCTTCCAGGAGCAGGTGGTACAACCACTGTTCTTTCTGGAATTAGACAAAAACAGGAAGAACCTTATGAAGAATTTATTGCAAGGTTGGAGGAAGCTTTACAAAGAATGATGCCTACTTCTGAAGGGTCAGATATATTATTGAAACAGTTAGCTTGGGAATATATTAGACCAATAAAAAAGACAGGTTCATTGCAGGATTATATAAAAGCCTGCATAGATGCCTCACCAGCAGTGGTCCAAGGAATGGCCTATGCTGCAGCAATGAAGGGACAGCATTTTAGCGCCTACATTCAGAATCTTAAAAGCAGACCTCAGACCAATAATGAGGGGGCCTGTTTCTCATGTGGAAAGCCAGGTCACATGAGTAAAGAATGTTTCAGTAAAAATAAAAAAAACAATAATGGAGAGAGAAAACCTGGTAATAAGCGAGAACCTCCTGGGATCTGTCCTAGGTGCAAGAAAGGAAAACATTGGAAAAATGAATGTAAGTATAAGTATCATAAAGATGGGATACCCCTAGATAGGAAGAAGAAAAGGAAAAAAATAAATAAAATAAAATAAAATGAGGAGGGGGCAGGACCTCA
>NW_008336848.1:65410-65742 GCF_000622305.1 Nannospalax galili
GTATGTACCTAATCCGCCTCTTTTACATCCTGTGGGATGGAGAAATGAATCACAAATTTAAATAATGACTAACTATAGCCAACTTTTAGGTGGGTCTGAAGATTTTAAAACTTTTCATTCAACTTCTGAAATTGTTTATTATGAGGGAGTGTCAGATACCACTCCCATTTGTGTAAATTTAATAGGGCAAGCGATGCCTGGATGCTTACCTATTAATTATAGAACTTTCTACACAGATGCTCTGGATCACTCTCCTGATTTAAGTACGAATGATAACTGGAAGATTAAGGGAGATAAGAAAAGATTAATGTGGGAATTGGGTATAGTTAGTC
>NW_008336848.1:67522-76239 GCF_000622305.1 Nannospalax galili
TATTAAAGCAACCTAGTTTTGTTATGCTTCCAGTAGATTTAGGATCAGATCCTTGGTATGATAATTCAGCTTTACAAACATTGAGGAATTTGAATGAATTAATCTGGCCAAAGCGATTCATTGCAACGCTGATACTGGGCATAGGCACATTGATTACCATCTTGACTTCGCTTACTGTTTCCTCTATTGCTCTAGTGGAAGAAGTCAAAACGGCACATTTTGTAAATAATCTTAACAAAAATATTTCATTGGTTTTAGCAGATCAATATAACATTAATCAAAAGCTAGACATGCGGATAAATGCTTTAGAAAAAGTGATTTTAGCTTTAAGACAAGAAGTACAAATTTTAAAGGTACAGCTCTCTGCTAAGTGTCATGCTAGTTTTAAATATATTTGCATGACTCCTTTGAATTATAATACATCCTTGAATTGGAATGCTACCAGAAACCATTTGTTAGGAGTATGGAAAGACACTGAAATATCTCATGATATGCAGGATTTACAGTTACAAATATCAGCAATAAGTCAGGCACATTTGGATGATGAAGATATCTCTTTTCTAGCGCAATCACTAAAGAATAATTTGATTTCGCTTAACCCTTTTAATTGGGTGCATAACTTGATTACTACAGGTGTCATCATAGGAGTAATTCTTCTCCTTATCTTCCTGCTCCCAGTCATCTTTTGCCTAGTTTTTTCTTCTGTCTCATCTCTCTGCCAAGAAGTACACGAACTGCATTTAAAAAATAAAAAAAGGATGAAATGTCACGCCATCTCCAATGGAGCTCACGTAAGATCGTCCGTGGGTTGAGGCTGGAACTTCAAGGAAGGTTGCCTCTTGGAGTTGGTTGTGTTGAGAAACATGCAGTGTACTTGGCATGCTTTACCTGCTATTATTTTTCTAACTGTCACTGTATCTTGGACTTTCTGGAAAGCACCTGGTTTCCTTGGCACCACTATCACCACCTTTATTAAGATGAAATAGTTATGTTTATAAGTCCCATACTTGGAAGGATTTCATGAGAGCTACAGGATTAGAATAGGATATTGATGTAACTTGGGGTTTGGAACATATTAATAAATAAGGAAAAATAAAAGATAGATATATAGCAACATTGTTGTGTATCACCTAGAATTCAAATAAAAACATTAATAATTACAGAGCTAGTATTGAAAGTACAATAGTGGTTTGAGGTCAGCTCACCAGGTAACCACAAAACATAAAGGTCTCTAATGTGACTCACTAAGATGAAAAACAAAAACTTTCTGTTTAATACCAGTTAATGTTTGACAATGTATTGTTCACCTGTGTTTCACTTTTGTCTCTAAAATCAGAACTCTTAAAAAAATGATTAAACCACAAAACAATAATTTATTGATGTAATCATGTAACTTTGTAATTTATAATCTAAGCTCTACAGCTACAAAATTACACTCAGACTTGCACCAGCTCCTGTGTGTTTGTCTGTTTGTCACTCGCCGAATCCTTGTCCACCCTTTGGGGACCCTGCTCCCGTCGGACTGAACTGCTCTGGTCTGGGCTGGTCTGTCGCACATGATGACTTAAAAATCCATACAACATCTTAGAATAAATCTAACTAAGGAAGTGAAACACTTGTATAATAAAAACTTTAAGATATTAAAGAAGAAATTAAAGATACCAGAAGATGGAAAACATCTCCTATGCACATGGATTGGTCAGATTAATATTGTGAAAATGATCCTCCTACCAAAAGCAATCTATAAATTCAATGAAATATTCATTAAAATTTCAAAACAATTCTTGATAGAAATTGAAAAAAAATCTCAAATTTCATATGGAAACACACACAAAAATTAGGATAGCCAAAATAATCCTGAACAACAAAAGAACTGCTGGAAACATTACCATCCCTGATCTCAAGTTACTCTACAGAGCTATAGTAATAAAAACAGCATTGTACTGGCAAAAAGTCAGACACATTGACCAGGTATGGTGGCATACAACTATAATCCCAGCACTCAGGAGGCAGAGGCAGGTGGATCTCTACAAGATTAAAGCTAGCTTGATCTACATAGTGAGTTCCAGGCCAGCTGGGGCTACAGGGAGACCCTGGCTTAAAAAAAAAACCACACACAACACACACACACACACACACACACACACACACACATTGATCAGTAGGATAGAATTAAGACACAGAAAGAAACAGCATATTCAACAAATGATGCTTGGCAAACTGGGTCAAGGTATGTAGAAAAATGAAACTAGATCCCTAACTGTCACCATGCACAAAACTCAACTACAAATGAAGCAAGAACTTCAACATAAGACCCAATACCCTGAACAAGATAGAGGAGAAAGTAGGAAATACATTCAAACTTGTAGGCACAGGAAAGGACTTTCTGAATAGGACTCCTATAGCATAAGCATCAAATCCAACAATTGACAAATGGGAACTGTGCTGGATAACTTTAGTTGTCAACTTGACACGCTTGGGTAGAAAGAACCTCATTTGAGGAATTTCTCCATTGAATTGGCATATGGCTGTGTTTGTGAGACATTTTCTTGATCGTTGAGTGATGTGGGAGGGCCCATTCCACTGTGGGGGCTGCCACCCCTGGGCAAGTGGTCTTATGTTGTCTACAAAAGCAGACTGAGCACAGGCCAGAGAAGCAAGCCAGTAAGCAGCTATCCTCCATGTTCTGTGCTCCAGGTTTTTGCCCTGTGTTCCTGCATTGACTTCCCTTGATGATAGACTGTGCTTATAAGCCAAATAAACCCTTTCCTCCCCAAGTTGCTTTTGGTCATTGTGTCTATTATGGCAATTGAAAGTAAACTAAAACAGAAACTCATAAAACTAAAAAGCTTCTATACAGAAAATGACACCATCATTCAAGTGAAGAGGCAACCTACACAATGGGGAAAATATTTTAATAGTTTTATCTCTGACTGAGGGTTAATATCTGGAATATACAAAGAACTCAAAAGACTAAACATTAAAAATGAAATTTTGTCAAGGAGGTGAACAGGGAGTTCTATAAAAATGAAATACAAATGACTGAGAAACACTTTTAACATCTTTAGTCATCAGGGAAATGCAAATTAAAAACCACTTTGAGATTTTATCTTACTCAAAATGGCTAAGAGCCAAAAAACAAACAATGACAAATGCTGACAAGGATGTTGGGAAAGGCAAACTTTTATCCATTGTTGGTGGGAGTGAAAACTGGTACAGCCACTATGAAAGTAAGTATAGAGAGTCCTCAAAAAGCAAGAAACTACCAGGCATGGTAGTGCATGCCTTTAATCCCAGCACTCAGGATGCAGAGGTAGGCAGACATCTGTGAGATTGAGGCCAGCCTGGTCTATATAGCAAGTTTCAAGCAAGCTGAGGCCACTCAGAGACCCTGTCTCCAAAAAATCAATTTCTATCTTTTACTTATTTAATTACCATTTGACCCAGCCACACCACTCAGGCATACACCCAAAAGACTCTACACTCTATTACATAAACACCTATTCATCTATTATCATTGCTGCCCTTATCATAATATCCAGGAACTGGAAACAACTTAGATGTATATCAACTGATGAACAGATAATGAAGGTGTATTAAAAAAAAACAAAATTTTGAAATTTTCAGGTAAACAGATAGACCTGGAAATTTAATCTTCCCGAGTGAGGTAACCCAGACCCAGAAAAACAAACATCACATGTTCTCTCTGGAAGCTGGATGGTAGCTTTGACATCTTAGACATGGGTAAAAGCACAATATGAAGAATGGACTCACTCTTTTGAAGCTGCTGATCAGGGGTCTCTTAGACCCCCAAACAGCACTGGCCATTGCCCCTGCTCTTGGTTAAGCACCAAAACCTGACAGTAAGACCCTAATTTCTGAAGACACTGCATACATGAGCTATAGAACAAACAAGGAGAAATAAATGTGTTACTGGATTCAAAGCTTCATCTCTACTGTCTGGCTTGCATAGTGCTGGAAAGAGCTGTACAAACTACCTTAAGAGAAAATTTAACATCAATCTTATCCAGCTGTAAATTCTGTATGCTTCAACAACAACTGGCCTGTCAAGATATGACCTGGTGCAACAGTGGTACAAATATTATAGGAGTAACCAACTGCTTTCTAATTAGAATCAAGTTCTGTTTCATAGGCTAGAGCCCATACTTGACATTAATATCAGGCCTCAGAACTTTAGGCTAAAGACCATGAGAGAGCCTAATACTATTACTCTGCTATAAAGATATAGGATTAAACTGATTCTTAATGACTTATTGCTATACCTATAGATTAATGCATCTCTTAACTCTCAACAGAGATGCTTCCTTATACAGCAGATGGTGATTAACACAGATAATTCCATTTATGGACTAGAATGCTGCCAAAGTGAAACAAAGAATCAGTAACATGGTAGAAAGTTTTTTAAATATGCAGGAAAAATCCAGCAAGGGAATAGAGACACTGAAAAAGAAGAGAAATTCTGGAAATGAAAGAATCACTCAAATAAATAACATAACTAAAAGCATCACCAACAGACAAGGCCAGACAGAAGAATGACTCTCAGAGATGGAAGACAAGGTCAAGACAATAATGCATGAAGACATATATAAAGAAAAAAGAATTCAGTAAACATGACCCAAACTACCAAGACCCATGCTCTGGCAGGCTGGGACCCTTGGCCACCTAGCTTGGGGCACAGGGACCTGACAGCAGGAGTAACCAGAATGTGGCTGTGACCACCCCACCATGCCATGCTACAGTACACCCCTCTTGCCAGGGGCTGGGCCTGTGGGCATCCACTAAAACATGCAACCACGTAATCATCATCATCCAAATGACAAGCTGGGCCCAGGCAAGAAAGGACTTGGCAGCTAAGAAAGAAAATGACTGACAAGACAAGATGGCAGCCACTGGCACTCTCCACAAAACTAGTCTAGAAGCCAAAATGCCCTATCTTAAACACAGGTATAATCATGTGGCGAGAGCAATGGAGACAAGAAAATAATAAGAGCCAGCATAATTGAAATTGTAACACCCCCTCCCCTCCATGAGACTGGAACTGTGTTTTCCTCCAACAAGCCTGAAGCTAGGGTCCCGTCCTGTGAACCTGGAACTGTGTTTCTGTCCTGTGAACCTGGAACTATGATTGCCTCACATGAGCCTGGAGCTTTGGTCCCCTCCCATCGTCTTGGAACTGTAGTTGTTTACCATGAGCTTGGAACTGTGGTTGTCTCCCTCAAGCCTGGAACTATGTGCCCCTCTCATGAACTGGAAGTAGACCTGTCTCCTGTGAACCAGACTGTGGTCACCCCTTTGAGCCTTGGGACTGTCATTGCTTCCTGTGAACTTGGAGCTGTGGCCCCATTCCATGATCCTGTACCTAAGGTCACCTCCCAGGAACCTGAAGTGGTGGCCTCCTCCTGGGAGCTGGAGCTGCAGTCCCCTCCCATGAATCTTGAGCTGTAGTCCTCTCTTACAAGCTGGAGCTGTGGTCCCCTCCCATGAACCAGAATTACGGGCCCCTCCTGTGAACTGGAGCTACCCTCCCACCCCCATCCCCCACCCCGCTTTGAACTACAGCTGAAGTCCCCCTCCTGTGAACCAGGAGCTGTTGTCCCCTGCTGTGGAGTTGTGGTCTCTTCCATGAATCTAAAGCTGTGGTCCCCTTGGATCTGTGATCCCCTCCCATGAGCCACAATGTGGTCACTTTGCATGAGCTGGAGCTGTGGTTCCCTCCTGTGAACTGGAGCTGTGGTCACCTCCAGTGAACCTGCAACTGTGGTCCCTTCCTGTGAGCTGGAGGTATGATCCCCTCTTGTGAGCTAGAGCTCTCGTCCCCTACCATGAGCCACTGCAACAGGTAACCATGGTCAGTAGGCAATCATCATCATCCAAGTGACAAGCTGGGCCGAGGCAAGAAAGGACTTGCCAGCTAAAAAAGAAAATGGCTGAAAAGCCAAGATGGCAGCCAGTGGTGCTCTCCACAAAACAGGAGTCTAGAAGCCAAAATGCTGTATCTTAAGCACAAGTATAACCATGTGGAGAGAGAAATGGAGACAGGAAAATAATAGAAACCAGCATAATTGAAATTGTGACAGCCCCTCCCCTCCATGAGATTAGAACTGCGTGTCCACATTCCTCTGACAGTGGATGGTGGAACAAAGTAGCACATGGGGGACTTCCTGATGTTGGGCAGCAGTTTCAGTCTTCACTGAGTTACTACATTCCCCACAGCCTCTCCCCTAAGGTCTCAGGCTGTGGATGGCAGAGGCTTTGCCTCTTATGCAGGAGTCAAGGGAAGTCTCTATTGTTTGTAAATACTGGTCTTGGGAGGACTGATCCTCTGTAATGGCCCTTCCACATACCTGAGGCCCAGCTGTGGTCCTAACACCACACGTGGTCCTGTGTATCGAGGCCTTGATGTTGGACCCTTCCCATTACCAGGCACCAAGAGGTTTTCCATTATTTTTCTATTATTCTTCTACAGCCCCAGTGTGTACCTTCACATATGTGCTAATTGATCTTCTAGACAGGAAATCACAGTCTGAGAAGTTTTTTTAAAAGAAAGAAATAGAAAGTACTATAATAACTGGATTGATATAATTCTTTTTTTTAACCTTTATATATTTATTTATTCCATTCCTTTTTTAATTATTTATTTAATAACCATATAATTAGAAGAAGTATTTCGTTACAATAGCATTGATATATTCAATAACAATTTCCAGAGCTAAGATGCATCTCTTTCAAAATTGGCTGTAAATTGTTAGGTTTATGGTTGAATTGATACAGTTATGCAATTTTGTGCTCTATATAACACCTATAAGACATAAAATTAAATGAGGTTTTAAACTCTAAAAAGATCTCCATTTCATTATTAAAATACAGTTTCATACAGAAAACTTCATTTTTAATACAATTGACACTATAATACGCGTGTGTTTCTAATCTCTATATATCTGATTATTACTAGTCACAGTCAGTTACTTTCTGAGCTCCTTGGCATCTAAGCATGGATATAAAGTCATCAGGTAGATTTCAATGGTAATTTTTCACATCTACTAAATATTAAGGAGCAAATTTTCATGCTTTGAAGAATTTTTTCTTTTTTATTTATTTATATACCACTTCCCAGGTAGCACCCTCCCATAGCCTCCCTCTCCCCACTAGAGCCCTCATACTGGGATATCCCTGCTACTATCTGCTGTGTTGTCAGCACCCCCAGCCATTTCCCACTACTTGCCCTTCTGGTGAATCTAGTCAGCCTATCTAGAGGTCTTTGTTTTAGGAAGGTCAGCTGTTCCTCATCTAGCAACAATCAGTTATCTTTAGATAAGATTGTGGTCTGCTGTTCATTTTCCCAGTTCTATGCTGGGTCACTATCTGGGAACCCCTTTGGCCATCCTGGCCACAAATCAAAAGAAGGTGTTGCTCGTCTGGCACTGTTGCTTGTTATGTAGCCCTTAGCTATACATATGGACTCTTATGAAATTATGTTGCCTCATTTAATCTTTGGTTATACTTTCCTTTTGGGTGTTTAAGGCCATACACTTGATCCAGATAAAACGGATTTATTTTTACTCTTAAGGTTGTTTGAGGATCTGCTCCTCAGGGATCACATGGGCCTGGGAGGATCCCCTGGCTCCTTTCTTCTACCCGTTCCACCTATGTGAAAACAAGTCAAAGGTGCCGCTCTATGGTTGGCTTTGTGTGGAAGCATGGAGGAAATGATTCCTCTGTGTTGACTCTCCTCTTTGTAGACTGGACACTGGTTCAAGTCCATCTGGTGGGGTCTCCTTTGCCTCCTTGATCAAGAAGACAGGTGACCCACCACCATTATAGGACATTTTGAGAGATGCTCATAGTCCCCTGGAACTAGTCAACCTAGGAGGGCAAGGGGCAAAAAGTGTCCTTTATATCCCTCTGACCAAATTTATATAGACCTCAAAGTATGTCTGTTAAACATTCAAGAAGGTTAGTTCCACCAGTCTGGTACTTTTAATTACTGTGTGTCATGTAGATAAATCTTGGGCAAAGATCAGTTGTTCTCAGATAAACCTACCTAGACATATATTTCTTGATTGGCTATGTATAATTTGTCAGTACGTTGTAGGAGTAATATAGTTTTCTGATTTTCAAAACTACCTAGGCATTGTTTATCTCTCACATTGTCTCACCCCTCCATCATGGTTTTCCCACTTAAGGTGCCCCCATTTGCCCCCTTTCTCACTTACTAATACCCTTCTCCTATGGTCTTACCTCTCTTGAGCGCCTTCTTTCCCTTTATCCCCTAGGTTCCTTGTATACCCTTCCCTACCCCTCCCTTAAACGAATCTGATTTTAATCACATCTCCCTTATTAGGGCCTGTTTCCTACTGTTTTTATCTTTCAGGTTATTTCTTTTCTTTCCATCCCTGTTTCCTTTCCATTATCCTGGTTCCTTGAGTTATGTCTGGGTGCATACTTAGTTATCAGAGTCTGGTTCCAGGATCCACATATGAGGGAGAACATATGTCGATTTTTTTTTCTGAGTCTCTGTTACTTCACTTAGTATAACAGTTTCTAGTTCCATCCATTTATCTGCAAATTTCACGATTTCATCTTTCTTTACTGCTGATTAAAACTCCATCGTATAAATGAACCACATTTTCATTATCCACTCATCAGTTGAGGGACACTTAGGTTGCTTCCATCTCTTAGCTATTGTGAAAAGAGCA
>NW_008336848.1:77480-80240 GCF_000622305.1 Nannospalax galili
GGAAGGGGTTATAGATATAAAAAGATGGAGAAGAGTAGGAGATGCATTACAAGATTTTTATACAGTGTTTGGACCGGGAAAGGTCCCAGTTACTGCTTTTTCTTATTGGAATCTAATAAAAGTATTAATAGATAGGAGAGATGAACATGAGCCAGTAGTGGCAGCGATTGCCCGGGCTGAAGAGATTTTTAGAAATAGTTCTAAGTCAGAGCTGAGGGAAATTCCGAATACTCCCAAGGATGTGCCAGACTTAATTTCTCTTGATAGTGAAGATGAGGGCTCTCCAAAAAATTTAAAGAAGGAGTCTTCAGAGTCAGTTAAAGGAAAGGAAAATCAAGAGGATGCTCAAAAGTCTAAAAAGGAACATATTCGTGTTTATCCTCTTTTGCCAGAAGTTGTCTGTCCAACCTTAGAAATGGATGGCGTAGAGTCTGTGAGAGAGGGGTCGACTTGCAAAACTGAGACTAGATTATTAAATGGCCATGAGAGGCAAGAATGTGACCACCTTCCTTCTTTCGGTGTACCACCTGCTCCAACTATAATGGCGGCAATAGATCCTAGATCAGAGTTGAAGGAACAGATAGCACAATTATAGGAACAAATTAAACTAGAGAAAATGCATCAATCCTTAATACTTGAGTTGCAAAACCTCAGGACAGGCAAGGAGACAGTTGTGGACAGAAATAAAGCTCACCAGATTCCTAGGGCACCTGGCCTTCAGTCATATAAAGGGAATTTTAATGAACCTGATAAACCTCCCTCCTACATGGAGGCTTTTCCTGAGACAGGAACGGTAGATGACCAAAGACAGGCATGGTGACATCATACAGTATTTGATTTTCCATTTATTAAAGAATTAAAAACTGCTGTGTCTCAATATGGAGCCACAGCCCCATATACCTTAGCAATTTTAGAAGGTGCAGCTGAAAAATGGTTAACTCCCATTGATTGGAATACATTAGCAAGGGCAGTCCTTAGTGGGGGTGATTACTTGTTATGGAAATCAGAGTATTTTGAGAATTGTAAGGAGACAGTTAGAAAAAACTAGCAAGCTGGGAATGGATGGGGTTTTGATATGTTAATAGGTGAAGGTCAATATGAGACTAATGAACGACAAATGCAATATGATCCAGGACTTTACTCACAAATTCGAGTTGCTGCCACTAAAGCATGGAGGAAACTTCCAGTTAAAGGGGACCTAGAAGCTTCTCTTACCTTAGTCAAACAGGGGTCTCATGAACCATTTGTAGACTTTGTTCATCGATTAATGACTACAGCAGGGAGAATATTTGGAAATGTTGATGCAGGACTAGAGTATGTGAAACAGTTGGCATATGAGAATGCTAATCCTGCCTGCCAGGCAGCCATTAGACCTTACAGGAAAAAGACGGATTTGACTGGCTATATTCGTCTGTGTTCAGACATAAGTCTGTCTTATCAACAGGGACTTGTCATGGCAGCAGCTTTTAATGGACAGACTGTGAAGGATTTTCTGGCTGATAGGTATAATACTAAAAGCAAGGGATGTTTTAAATGTGGTAGGAGTGGGCATTTTGTCCAGGAATGCAGAATGGGTAATGATCAGCACAAGACTGACGATAGGAGGGCTCCTGGAATATGTCCCAGGTGTAGAAGGGGAAGACATTGGCTCAGAGATTGTAAGTCTAAGACGGATATTGAAGGGAGACCTCTGCCTCCACATCAGGGAAACTAGTGGAGGGGCCAGGCCCAGGCCCTGAAACAAGCATTTGGGGCAGTCAATTTCATTCCCGCCAGCAGCAGCAATCCATTTCAGACCTCAGTAGAGCAACCCCAAGAAGCGCAGGACTGGACCTCAGTTCCTCCTCCCACACGGTATTGACTCCAGAGATGGGAATTCAGACCATAGGGACTGGAATTTATGGACCACTCCCTAACAGTACTTGCGGGCTGATTCTAGGGCAAGGTAGTGCTGCCCTAAAAAGTTTATCTGTTGTGCCTGGGATAATTGATGCAGATTATACTGGGGAAATAAAAATTTTAGTCCTAGCTGTTGACAATATAGTCACTATCCCACAGGGGAATCGTTTTGCTCAAATGATTCTAATACCTTTGGTTAAATCCAGTCATCTTGCTCAAGGGAAAAGCAGAGGAAATAAAAATTTTGGCTCATCTGATGCTTATTGGGTCCAAGCTATTACTCACAAAAAACCTATGCTAACTTTATGGCTTGATGGAAATAAATTTGATGGTCTCATCGATACTGGAGCTGATGTTACTATTATTTCTGCTGAGGCCTGGCCTGCAGCCTGGCCCACAGTTGAGACTTTGACTAATTTAAAAGGTATAGGACAGAGCCATAACCCAAAACAGAGTTCAAAATTTCTCACTTGGAAAGATTCTATGAATAATTCTGGTTTGATTAAGCCTTTTGTAGTTCCTTATTTACCGGTAAACCTATGGGGAAGAGATTTGCTTTCACAAATGGGGATCGTTATGTGTAGTCCAAACGATGTTGTCACTGCACAGATGCTTGCTCAACTCAAGGATACAGCCCTGGCAAAGGATTAGGGAAGTTAGAAAATGGACGATTGTCACCTTTAGAATGCATAGGTCAGAATGATAAGCGTGGCTTGGGAAATTTTATGATGTGGCCATTGATAGTCCTGCACCCTCAAACTGTGTGGATTGTATAACCTGGAAATCAGATGATCCAGTTTGGGTAGCTCAATGGCCACTGTGCTGGATAGCTTTAGTGTCAACTTGACACACCTGGGTTGA
>NW_008336848.1:80552-83221 GCF_000622305.1 Nannospalax galili
ATGGTCAGAGTGTTTTGTCACAGCAAAGAAGAACAAACCAGGACAGCCGCTTACAGCAGAGAAGTTGGCGGCAGCCACTCATTTGGTGCAGGAACAACTTGAGGCAGGGCATATTGAAGAGACTTGTTCTCCGTGGAATACACCCATATTTGTTATTAAAAGAAGTCAGGAAAATGGAGATTATTGCAAGACTTAAGAGCAGTCAATGCTACTATGGTTCTTATGGGAACTTTACAGCCAGGTTTGCCTTCGCCAGTTGCCATACCATAAGGATATTTTAAGATAATAGTAGATCTTAAGGACTGTTTTTTCATTATTCCCTTATATCCTGAGGATCGCAAGTGCTTTGCTTTTAGCCTTCCTTCTATTAATTTTAGAGAGCCTATGAAGAGGTATCAGTGGAAGGTTTCACCTCAAGGAATGGCCAATAGCCCTACCCTTTGTCAGAAGTTTGTAGCCACAGCTCCTCAAAATACTAGAAATACTTGGCCATCTATGTATATAATTCATTATATGGATGATATTCTGATAGCAGGTGCATCGGGGGAAGCGGTGTTACAATGTTATGCTCAGTTAAAATTGGATTTATTGGATGCTGGCTTACAAATAGCCCCTGAAAAGGTGCAAATGCAGGATCCTTACTCTTATTTGGGTTTTCAAATTAATGGGCAGAAAATCACTAATCAAAAGGCTATCCTTAGACTTGATAAACTACAAACCTTAAATGATTTCCAAAAACTATTAGGTGATATTAATTGGCTACGTCCTTATCTAAAGTTGAGCACTGGGGACTTAAAGCCCCTCTTTGACATCCTTAAAGGGAATGCAAATCCAACCTCACCCAGAACACTTACTGAAGAGGCCAGTGTCACCATACGTAGAGTTGAGGAAGCAATTGCTAATCAGTTTGTTACCAATATAGATTATTGCAAGCCTTTATGGTTCATGATTTTTAATACTCAATTATCGCCTACAGGTCTTCTTTGGCAAGAGCCTGATCATCCTATTATGTGGGTACATTTACCTGCCTCCCCAAAAAGGGTATTGCTTCCATATTATGATGCAGTAGCTGATTTGGTGATTATTGGTTGGGACCACAGTCGTAAATATTTTGGTGTGGAACCTCTTCATATTGTACAGCCTTATACCAAAGATCATATTAACTGGTTACTTCAGAACTCAGAAACTTGGCTAATAGCTTGTGCTAATTTTCCGGGGGTTTTAGATAACAATTACCTGCCTGACAAGCTCATTCAATTTTACAATCTACTTACTTTCATATTTCCATGCATTACTAGCCAGCAGCCTTTACCTACTGCCTTGTTAGTTTTTACAGATGGTTCCTCCAATGGGATGGCAGCCTACACTTGGAACAATCGGGTTGTGCATTTTCAAACTAATAAAACCTCTGCACAACTGGTGGAACTGTCTGCCATTATATCAGTTTTCTCTATGTTTCCTGATACACCTCTTAATATATATACTGACAGTGAATATATAGCTCGTGCTGTGCCTCTTTTAGAAACTGTTTCTATAATTGGGCATATTTCTGAAGCTGCAGATTTTTTTCATCAGTGCCAGTACCTCATTCGCCAGAGGACAGCCCCATTTTTTTAGGACACATTCGAGCACACTCTAATCTTCCTGGGCCTTTAGCAGCCGGCAATCAGGTCGCCAATGCAGCCACCAAACTTGTTGCTCTCGCTACTCCTTCTAACACTGCTCCTTATGATTGATGTTTAAACTCACCAGAGAACAAGCTAGACAAATAGTTAAAGAGTGTAAGACTTGTGTCACCTTTCTTCCTGTTCCGCATCTAGGAGTCAATCCTAGAGGACTTGTTCCTAACATGCTTTGGCAAATGGATGTATCTCATTATAATGAGTTTGGTAAATTTAAATATATTCATGTTTGCATTGATACTTTCAGTGGACTTCTCTGCACTTCCTTACAAACAGGGGAAGCTACTAAACATGTTATTGCTCACTTTCTCTATTGCTTTTCTATATTGGGTACCCCCAAAAATATTAAAATGGATAATGGTCCTGGATATGTATCTCAAGCTTTTCATAATTTCTGTAACACCTTGCAAATAAAACATACAATGGGAATTCCTTATAATCCGCAGGGCCAAGGTATTGTCGAAAGAGCTCACCTGCTTATAAAAAATACACTGACACTACTATCCTCAGGCCTCTTGGGGTAAGTCTACAGCGCAGCTCTCCACGCTGGGACTCCCTAAGCCACATTCACCCTTCCATCCCCCCCCTCGCCGTTCTATACTCCTAGTTTGAGCCCTGCGCCACTCCTAGTCTTGGGGCCCCAGACACCTGGGGAACCAATACTGCTTCCTGACCCTTCTCACCCAGAGCAAACCAGTCCCTTTCTTGGGCTCCAGGAGCACCACTTCTGGTCCTGGCCCTGCCCTCACCTCGCTCTGCTTCCCTGGCCCTGCACCACCGGCTAACTCTCCTAGCCTGCACTACTATCCTCAGGCCTCTTCTGGTAAGTCTATAGTGCAGCTCTCCGCGCCGGGACTCCCTAAGCCTCATTCACCCTTCCACCCCACCCACCACCCCCCTGCCCCCCCGCCTGGCATTCTATACTCTAGCTTGGACCCTGTGCCATTCCTAGTCTTGGGGCCCCAGACACCTGGGGAACCAATACTG
>NW_008336848.1:89478-99408 GCF_000622305.1 Nannospalax galili
ACATAGCCCAGATCCAGTATTAATATGGGGCAGAGGATCTGTCTGCATTTATTCACAGCAACATGATGCAGACCGCTGGTTACCTGAATGCTTAGTAAAACAAATAGATACTAATCAATGTTCCAGGGAAAATGAGACTCCCTGAGAAATGTTTTTCTTTTCTCTGTTCTCTTTCAGACTGCAATGGGCTTTGCTTGCTATATCCTGCTCCTTCTGATTGGCTCCATTCGGTCACAGACAGTGTTGCAGTAGGAATTCCAGGTTAAAGAGGGAGAAACACACTCTGATGACAACATGCGAACCATTGGCACTGCCCGCTGTCCAGTGGAGGGTTGTCAAACAACCATCGTCATTCCACTCACTCCATCTATCTTATCCTCTAAATCAAAATCTCATATATGTTTCACTTATGATAATAGATGTAAGTGTCTCACAGATAGTAATGATAAGGGTAATTCATAATTCGTATAAATGACCCTTGGGATGCCAGGCAGCAGAAGGGAGTTCGAGGAAGAATTTTTGATAATAATGGGTTTGCTTCACTCCCAGCAGGGTATCTATTTCCCGCCGGCTGTTCCCTGCTGCCATTGACAAACAAGTGAAGCAGGTTATTATTATGAGTGTGACTAAGCTTCAGTCTGCCATACAGTCAAACAATACCTTCAGTCTTGCACTTTGGCCTAATTATTTAAATTTTGTTCTAAAATTGATGAACCTTTCTAATATCAATGCTTCATCGTGTTTGTTATGTGCCTCCTTGGTTTGGCCCTTACTAGCCACTGTCCCTGTTAATAATTCCTCTGCACTCAGCACCATTGCCGCTGGCACTGTGCCTTCTCCCCCCATGCCGTCAATTCCATTACTTCATAATCCTGCTCAAAATATTTCCCTCTGCTATATCACTACTATCTATGTTTCCCCTTCCTTTGTATGTCACAGTAGTCGCTCTATCAGTTCACCTCTTTATGCTCCCTCTCTTACATCTTTCTGGTGTAATGGATCTCTGTATCAACAGATCACTATTTCCTCTCCAGGACCCTGTGTATTAATTACTATTGTACCCCAGCTAAACATGTATTCACCAGAGGAGTTTCCCTGGCTACTCCGCTCATGCATTAAAAGAGGAGTGTTCATCCCTTTTGCAATTGGGATAGGATTTACTGTTTCTGCTAGCCTTTCTGTGGGGGCCTTGGGACATACTCTATATACTGCAAAGGAATTTAATTCCCAATTGCAACAAGTTATAGAATCCACAGCTAGTAGCCTTGCATCCTTGCAACGCCAGCTAACTTCCTTGGCACAGGTTGCTCTTCAAAATCGTAGGGCCCTTGTTCTTATTACTGCTGAAAAGGGGGGAACTTCCCTTTTCTTACAGGAGGAATGCTGTTTCTACGTCAATGAATTGGGATTAGTGGAGCAGAATATACAGACCCTGCAGACCATCAGTTATAAGCTGCATCATTTTTATCAAAGTCCTTCTAGATGGCTGGATTCCCCTTTCCTTTCTTGGATTCCCTCCATGATCCCATCCCTCATCATCCTACTTCTTCTTCTTACACTAGGGCCACTGTTAGTAAAAAGGTTGTTGGTCTTTATTAAACAGCAAATAGAGGCACTTCACGCTGCAAAACCAATACAGGTCCATTACCATCGCCTTGATCTTATGGATCGAGAGTTGTTGGGGTGCGTTGCAATGATGGCGCTACTAGCCATCCCCCTTGAGAGATGAACTGGACAGCCAAAGACGGGTACATGAGAATCCCCCCTTGATGGCAACCTAAGACAGGAGGGTAGTCTAATGTTACTGCCTTATCCAATAATGGGTAAGCCCTTAGGGAAGGATACTCCAACCTAAGACAGGCACAGTTCCCTAAGGGTATAGCAACCTGTGATCCCTAAACTCTATAAAGTAAAAAGGGGGACCTGTTGGGAGCCTGAGGTTCAGCCATTTCTCAGGGCTGCTGGCAGACCTGAGTTGGTGACCTCTCCATTCAGGCCACAACCTTGGCTCTCAGCCGGGGCCAACTAGCCTTGGTCCAAAACCTTGGCTCACAGCCGGGGCTAACAACCTTGGCCCACAACCTTGGCCCATGGCCTTGTTCTCCTTTCTGGTGAATATCCCTGTTCTCCATTAATCAGTAGATTCCTTCCTTAAAGTACGTCAGGACCCTTGTGTTCTGACTGATGTAATTATTCACTCTTTACTTCTTTGTTCTCATTCTCTATATAAACTCATGCTTGTGCTTTAATAAACAAGACTTGATGAGAGCACTGTCTTGTCTCCATTTCTCTTGTTGCTTGCCTCATCCATGGCCCCACCCCTCAATCCAGGTACCTCATTGCAGACCGCACGGGCCGGGGCAATTAGGTACTGGTGTGCATAACACAAACTCAGTAAACAAGCCTGCCACAGCTTAATGTACATAATAGACTAACAGCTCCCAACATCTCCCCCTTCTTTTTTTATTTTTATAACCCCAGATTATCCTATATCTAGGACAGAAGGACTGTGCCTGTCTTAGGTTGTCTTCTGCCAGAGCAAAGCCTTACCCATCATCAGCACGTAGCTTCCATCAGCTACGCCCTGTCTTAGGTTGACTTTCTCCCAGAAAATCTTACCCATCTTTGACTATCAGCCTCTGTTAGGGGAGGGAGCGCAATCTCATATCATGCACAGCTGCTTTGACTTGCCACAGGATTTAAGGTGGCTCTCAACCTTTTTAGAATATCTGCTGCTGCTTACAGGGTGGAAATGCTTGCGGAGAAATTTTTTTCTCTATTATCTCCTGGCAATAACACTTTGACATTGGTACAGTATCCACTTTGTCCCACAAGCACACAGTCATCCACTTGTACACACCCAAACTTATTTTTAACAAAACAAAGAGGCAACCTGCTTCCCAATCCAAAATAATCATCAGGCGTTTTGAAGCAGGCTGAGCAATTAACCAAGAGTCATTCACAGTCACTACTATCTCTTTTTCATCCCATATCTTGGGGTGCAATATTGTGGATGAGGAACATAAATCCAGTATAACTCAGCCACGATCACTTGTGGGAACATCATCATCAGCCATGTTTGTCGTCTCATCATTCTTTTCTACTTCTTTTTTCTTTGGCACTCCTCCAGCGAACCTCACCAGCCTTTCTGGCAGCCACCTGGATCCATCTGCATCCTGTGGAAAAACACAAACATGCCCTCTTCCCCAAATCAATACAGGGTCGGGGCCATTCCAATGTCCAGTTAAAGGATCCTTCCACCTGACTTGGGCGTAGGTATCCTGTGACTGAGGGTGCCACATTTCTATCTGCTGCAGAGTGGTCATTTTTATCCAAATTCAAAAAGTTTAAAATGAAAAGAGTATGATGTAAAAGATTACTTGGTGTCTGGGGATATAACTCCCCTTTTCTTATTTTTTGTAATTGTGTTTTTAAAGCACCATGAGCTCTTTCCACTATACCTTGTCCTTGTGGGTTATATGGTATCCCAGTTCTATGCTCAATGCCCAATTGCAAGCAGAAACACTGGGACCCATGACTGTGCAACATGAGTAATGTCCATTTGCCACAATTGGTTAGGCTTCAGCCCTCTAGGATTAACCCCATAATGAGGAACAATTTGTGTTTGAGGACAAGAGCATTGTCGCACAATTTGTCTTGCAGCTTCCTTAGTAATATGAAATTGTTTTTTCAAACTTTGGCTATTTTGGTGATGAATGGCATGAGAATTTGTAGCTTGCTCTACCTGAGTCAATCCTATAAGCTGAGTGGCTTTATCCACCAAGGCATTCCCTAAAGCTAATGGCCCAGGAAGACCACCATGTGCTCTGAGATGTCCTATATAGCAAGGATATTTTCTAGATTTAATACTATTTTGCACTTCTCTTAACAGTAAACAAATTTGAACTTTCCTTGTTTCAATAAAACGACAACAAATTACCTATATAGATTATAGCCAGCCCTGAATGGATAGTGTTTTTTCTACCACTCACACCCCTACAGCTGTACTCTGGTAGGATGGCCCTGTACATTCCTTGTTGCATTCCTTGTTTCAATTTCCTTTAGAGGTAGAGCTACATAATGACTATCTGTATAGAGATTGAAGGGTGTTGAGGTCAGAAGCTGGAACACTGCAGCTACAGCGTGAGGTTCCACTGCCTGTGCTGAAGCAGGGGAAGTTTGAAAAGAATAACTTTGCCCATAAATCACATAATCTGCGTGTCCATTAGAAGAACCATCAGTAAATACCGTCGTAGCCTGGGGAATGGGACAAACCTTAACTATCTTTGGAAATACCAACTCATGCATATTAGCAAATTGTAACAATTTAGCCTTTGGATAATGATTCTCTATCTGACCTATATAATTTGCAAATGCAATTGCCCATGAATCTACATTTTGAAACAACCATAGCAATTGTGCCTTAGTGTAAGGAACAACAATTTGAGCAGGCTCAGCTCCAAAGTACCGACATGATTCAGCACACAATTGTTGGACCAAGGCTACTACAGCCTCATAATAAGGATTAATTACTTTGACTGGAGATACTGGTAGATGCACCCAAAGAAGATGGCCATCCTGCCAGAGTACAGCTGTAGGGGTGTGAGTGGTAGAAAAAACACAACCCATCAAAGGCTGACTATAATCTACATAGGTAATTTGTTGCTGTTCAATAGCATTTTCTACTAATTGTAAAGCTTGAAGAGCATCAGGAGTAATTATCTTGCTAGAGTTGAGATCCGAATCTCCTTTTAACACATCAAATAAAGGCTTCAACTCCCCCGTGGTAAGCATCAGATGGGGACAAAGCCAATTTATGTCTCCTATCAACCTTTGAAAATCATTTAAAGTTCTGAAATTATCCTTCCTAATTTGTATTTTTTGAGGTTTAATTTCTTTGGGATACAGCAGTTTTCCTAGATAACTGAATGGAGCTTCCTTTTGTACTTTCTCAGGGGCAATAACTAACCCATAACTTTTCAATCCCTTCTGCAAGACCCCATAGGCAAATAATAGTAGTTTGTAAGACCCCATAGGCAGCTAATAGCAGTCCTTGGAGTTTGTGAGCTAGAACTATATCATCCATATAGTGAATAATATATGCTTCAGGATATAGATACCTAGTTTGTGCTATAGCCTGAGCTACAAATTTTTTATATAAGGTAGGACTGTTGGCCATTCCTTGAGGTAAAACTTTCCAATGATATCTTTTCATAGGCTCCTTAAAATTTATGGAAGGTATGCTAAATGCAAATCTCTTACAATCTTGAGGAGCCAAAGGAATAGTGTAAAAGCAATCTTTTAAGTCCAAGATAATTTTAAAGGTGTCCTGTGGAATAGCAGAAGGAATAGGCAAACCGGGCTGTAACGTGCCCATCAGTTCCATTGTTTTATTGACTTCTCTCAAATCTTGTAACAATCTCCATTTACCTGACCTTTTCTTGACCACAAAAAATAGGAGAATTCCAGGGTGAATTAGAATGTTCGATATGTCTGCTATGAAGCTGTTCCTGCACTAACTGCTCAGGGGCTTTTATTTTTTCCTGGGTAAGAGGCCATTGATCCACCCATACTGGCTTTTCGGATTTCCATATTATAGCATCAGCATGAGGTGCAGGCTGTTGAATGGCCTCTGTTAAAAATATCCTAGCCTTTTTGTATCCAGTTTTTGGCACATTTGTAATGGTGCCTGAATTCCCTGTCCATTTCTTCCCAATCCAGCTTGCGGAAGCATTCCTTGATTAAACATTTGCTGCGAAACCTGCTCATTGGGACTATACAAATAGACTCCCATCTTACTCATCACATCCCTCCCCCAAAGATTGAAGGGCAACCCCTTCACAATGTAGGGAGTAAAAGAAACTTCATGTCCCTCCAGGTCCTTCCAATGTAGCTCATCACTACTTTGATATGGACTCTGAGTTTGCCCTATGCCCTGCACACTTGTCATGGAGGTATCCTTTGGCCAGGCTGAGGACCATTGTCCTTCTGAGATTACAGATACATCTGCCCCAGTGTCCAAAAGCCCTTTAAATCTTTTCCCATTAATAATTAGCTCTAACTCAGGTCGCTGCTGACCAATAGCTTGTAGCCAATAAACATCAGAGGAACCAAAACCACCTGTCCCTCTATGCTGCTTTTTACTATTGTTGCCACAATGAACCAGAGGGAGCAGGAGCAATTGTGCCAATCTTTGTCCTGACTGTATTAAAGCAATTCCTAAGGGGGAATGAGTTATAATCTTGATTTCACCTCGATAGTCTGAATCTATCACTCCAGGATCTACCAGAATTCCCTTCATGGTGACACTACTTCTTCCTAATACCAATCCCACCATTCTTTTGGCAATGGTCCATACACTCCTGTGGGTATGGCTTGCATTCCCATGTCAGGGATTAATACTGTGTAGGTGGAGGCACTGAGGTCCAGTCCTGCACTTCCTGGGGTGGCCCTAAAGAGGTCTTGAATGGATTTCCCTGTTGGGGGACGAATGTCTGGAGCACCCCATAACATTGTTTTGGGGCCTGGGGCTGGCCCTGCTCCCCATTTCCCTGCAGAAGCAAGTTCCCCATAACATCCCTTTTTGATTTGCATTCATTAGCCCAATGCTTCCCTTGTTTACAACGGGGACATAAGCCTGGCTCTTTGTTTCTCTGACCTTCTCTCTGCTTATTAGGGCACTGTTTCACTTGATGTCCCAACTGGCCATACCCGAAGCAGCTCCCCCCAGGCCCTGCCACCCATCATTTGACCCTTTTGTTTGTTGAAAAAATACCTCCTGAATAGGCTTTCCCTGCATGCCTCAGCCATGGCTACTCCTTGGATGTAAGATGGCCCAATATCAGAGCATAATCTTATATAGTCTGATAAATCACCTTTCTTTCTCAAAGGCCTAATAGCAGCTTGACAGGCTCCATTAGCATTCCCAAATGCAAGCTGTTTCACTAAAAGTAAACCTGCTTCACTATCCCCCAGCAAGCGACCGGCAGTTCTCAGTAGTCGAGCCACGAAATCCTGATATGGCTCATCAGGACCTTGCCTGATCTTAGACAAATCCTCAGTCTACCTACCACTAGATGGCAGTTTATACCAGGCTCTTCGGGCTGCAGCATTGATCTGCACATTGGCCGCAACATCGTACTGCAACTGCTGAGCAGTATCCCTATATTGTCCTTCACCAGCTAACATATCAAAATCTATGGGAATATTCTGCGCTCTATTGGTATTCGCTGTCACCTGGCACTGTTCCTCATACTCAGATTTCCACAACAGATAATCTCCCACTGAAAGGCAAGTACGTGCCATCTGCTTCCAAGCTCCAGGAGGAAGCGTGTCCATGGACAGGGATTCTTACAAAGCCTGGGTAAAAGGGGCAGTGGGACCATACTGAGCACAAGCAGTCTTTAGTTCCTTAAGCTGCTTAAAAGGCACAGGTGCATGAGACCGCACCCTGTTGCCCTGCTGATCAACTTGCTCAGAAACTGGGAAGACCTGAAATCCATGCACTGACTCTCCTCTCTCTACTGTGGCCCCAATGGCCTGTTGTAATGGAGATTGCATGGTTCTAAGCAGGTACCAGTTTCCTGCCGAAGGTTCCTGAGCCATGGCAATCATGGGAGGCACAACAACCTTCGGTGGCCTCAGAGGAGGAGGCTCTAATCCTACCATGTGGTCCTAATTCTTTTCCCTTTGTTCTTTAACATTTCCTTCTTCACAGCGTCTAACTCTGCCCTTAATTGCTTAATTTCCCAGTGATCAAGCAAAGCAATTAAAGGTGGACACTTCTCCTGATCATACTCAACTGTCTCCTCTCCTAGGGAAGACTCATCCTCAGGGTCAAGAAATCCCTCTTCTAGCCCCAGATGGGGGTCCTCATTTTCACTTTTATCCCAGCTGCCATTTATCAGATTCTCCTCTTTAATCTCAGTCTTTGCTCCTCGGGCCCCAAGCATATTCCTTTGACTATTTCCTTGCCCCATCTTCTCCCAAGGTAAATACTCACCACTCCCCAATTGCACCGAGTGCACTCACTTAACTTCTCCAGTGGTGTCCTTCACTTTTTCCCCTACTTTTCAGGTCCCTGTTCAGGCACGACTTGCTGGTGCCAGCCGGCCAAGATGGACAGTACCTGAAAGGGGGAGTGACAATTGAAAGAAAAAATAAGAGACAGAAAAGATGCTTGGGAGGGCTGGCAGTAGTGCCTGCAGCCCCAGTTTATTTCAGCTCTGCCTTTTTATACAGAAGACTCAATTCCTATCAACAGTTGTTTTTACCCACCTGAATCTGAGGGTCAAGGAGCGGTCAAATACTTCAAATGCTTCTTTGATCTTTTTTTTTTTTTACCACTATTGCCTCCAGGTCAGGTATTGTGAGGCTCTCCATATAAACACTTTCCTCCTGATTAGGCAGATTAGGTACTGGTGTGCATAACACAAACTCAGTAAGCAAGACTGCCACAGCTTAATGTACATAATAGACTAACAGCTCCCAACATAAGGTGAAATCTAAAAGTGGTTTTAATATGCATTTCCCTAATTATTAGTGATGTTGAACATTTCTAAGATGTTTCATAGCCATCTTCTTTTTTTTTTTTTTTGAAAACTCTCTGTTCAGCTCCTTAGTCCATCTTTTAATTGGGTTGCTTCTTGTCTTGGTTCTCTGTTTTTTTTTGAGTTCATTATAAATTCTGGTTAGTAAACCTCGGATATTCTAGCTCATTAAGAATAAATCTCTAGATTATCATGATGGACTTTCTGTACAAAAGTCTATCTAATTTGGTTACTGTTACATTCCACCTCCTGCAGTTCATCAATTTCCTGTCCTGGAAGGTGCCCTTGTTTCCTGAGCAATTGATGTCCAGTTTAGAAAATCCTTTCCTATGCCTGTATCTTGTAGGTTTTTCCCAAAGTTTTCTTCTTATAGTTTCAGAGTTTCAGGTTTTACATTGAGGTCTTTGAGCCATTTGGAACTGACTTTTGTGCAAGGTGAAAGATAGGGGTTTAGTTTCATTCTTCTACAAGTGGAGATGCAGTTTTGCCAGCACCATTTGCTGAATATGCTGTCTTTCCTCCAGTTAATGTTCTTGGCCCCTTTGTCAAATATCAGGTGGCTGAAACTGCATTTGCTCATATTTGGGTCTTCAATTTTATTCCATTGGTCTATGGGTCTATTTTTGTCCCAGTACCATGTTGTTTTTATGGCTATAGCTCTGTAATCCACCTTGAAATCTGGTATAGTAATGCCCCTGGCATTGCTCTTAGTGCTCAGGGTTGTTTTGGCTATCTGAGGTCTTTTGTGCTTCCATATGAATCTTAGGATAGTTTTTTCCAATTTTGTGAAAAATGTCATGGGGATTTTGAGTGGCATTGCATTGAATTTAAATATGACTTTTGGTAGGATGGTCATTTCCACAATATTAATTCTTCCAATCCATGAGCATTGGGAGGTCCTTCAATCTTCTGATGTCTTCCTCCATTTCTTAACGATTTAAATTTTTCATTTTAGAGCTCTTTAATGTCTTTGGTTAGGTTTACCATGAGATATTTTATTTCTTTGCAGCTGTTGTGAATGGGAGAGTTTCCATGTGCTCTTTCTCTGATTGCTTGTTATTGGTATATAAAAAGTTATAGACTATTGTAGGTTAATTTTGTAATGCCACTTTACTGAACGTGTTAATAATTTCTAGGAGTTTTCAGGTGGAATTTTTGGCATCTCTTAGATATTATATCATATCATCTGCAAAAAGGGATAATTTGATCTCTTCTTTTCCAATTATTATTCTTTTAATTTCCTTCTACTGTCTTATTGCTCTTTCAAGAGTTTGAATCACTATGTTAAAGAGGAGTGGAGACAGTAGACAGCCTTGTCTGTTTCCTGATTTTTAATGGGAATGCTTCCAGTTCTTCTCCATTTAGAATGATGTTGACTGCA
>NW_008336848.1:102196-119510 GCF_000622305.1 Nannospalax galili
TTCACATGCTGAATACTTTTTTTTTTTTTTTTTTGGTCTTTTTGGGACAGGGTCTCCCTGTAGCTCCAGCTGCCTGGAACTCACCCTGTAGACCAGGCTGGTCTCAAACTCGCAGATGATCTGCCTGTCTCTGCCTCCCTAGTGCTGGGATTAAAGGTGTGCACCACTACGCCCGGCTAGGTCTGCTTCCTTTTGTGAACTTTATGTGTCTTTGTGGTTTATTTTGTGGGCATGAAAAGCTGATTCATCTAAGCTTCCAGTTCTCTGTTTTGATTTTATATTGGAGTGGCCAGATTGCTTTTGTCTTCAGGAGTTCCCACAGAGGCCCAATTCAGGTGTGGATCGGATGTTTTCACTTTCTCCTAAGGTCTGGATCCCTCCAGGAATGATTTTGGCCTCAGGAATTTGGGAGTTGAACTGGCCTGGGAGCCTGGCCCAGGGAAGATGCTGGTCTAGGGCAGCTGGTGGCCATGCCACCCAGGGATGCAAAGGCAGATAAGGTGGAAGAAGCGCCAAGCCCTCCTGGGGACTGCACTGAGGAGCTGGGTTGGTCTGGATGCAAAGGATCAGGAAGAGGAAAGGTCAGCCCCAGCATCCCAGAAAGAGGCTGGCAGGTGGTGCAGGCCCAGGGAAGCTGAGGGAGTTGAGGGCAGGGCCAGGCCCAGAAGCAGTGCTCCTGGGGCCCAGAGAAGGCACTACGTTGGTTTGGATGAAAAGGATCAGGGGGCAGTATTGGTTCCCCAGGTGTCTGGGGCCCCAAGATAAGGAATGGGGCAAGGCCCAAACTCAAAAGAGAGAAAGGCAGTGGGGATAGGAGGGTGAATGAGGCTTGGGGAGTCAAGGTATGGAGGGTGCAATAGACTTACCCGAGAGGCCTGTGGGTAGGAGAGAGGCCTGCTGAGTGTCCTGCAGGCCCAGGGAAGCAGAGCAATATAATTCTTAAACTAAAAATATGTAATTATGTCTTAGAATGCAAATTCAAAATTCTGTATGTCTACCACAATTTTTAATATTGTTTACTGACAAAACTCTACTACCAAGGTTCAAGAATAATGTGAAATTTGCCCCTGCTCCTATAATGTGAGTTTGCCATTCACTCCCTTTCCAAATTCTCCAACTTATACAAAGTCTTTCAATGTAATTATGTTACTTCTTAAAAAAAGAAATGCTAATATAATATTTTTACATTAAAAAAGCAATGAGATTGAAGCAGCAATTAGAAGTCTCCCTACAAAAAACCTTCTAGGAATGGATGGATTTACCACTGAATTCTACCAGATTTTCAAGGGTGATCTAATATCAACACTTCTGAAGCTATTCCTCAGAAATAGAAAAGGAAGGAACACTACCAAATTCATTTAATAAAGCAAGTATAATCCTGATACCAAAAGTGAACAGAAAAAAAAACACCAGGAAACAAAACTACAGACTGATCTCCTTGATGAATAATATACATGAAAAAATCTTTAGAAAAATACTTGCAAACTGAATTCAAGATCACATTAAGAAGATCATGACCAAGTTGGTTTCATTCCAGGAATGCATTGTTGGTCCAATATATGCAGACCAATAAACATAGTATACCATATTAATAGACTTAAAAACACCAATCACTTGATCATCTTGACAGATGTACAAAAGGCATTTCACAAAGTTCAACATACCTTTGTGACAAAAGTTCTGAAAAACTAGGACTAGATGGAACATATACCTCAATGTAATAAAGGCTATGTATGATGAACCTACAATCGATATTTTACTAAATGGGGGAAACAGATTCTTTTGTCTAAAATTTGGAATAAGACAAAGATCCCCATTCTGTCCATTGTTATTCAGTATAATGCTTGAAGTCTTAGCTAGAGGAATATGACAAGAGAAAGCTATAAAGAAAATAAAAATTGGAAAATAAGTTAAATGATCCATATTATCAGATCCCCCTAGAAACTTTTAGAAAAAAAAAAAAAAAAAAAAAAAAAAACACTTTCGGTAAAGTTGCAAGATAGAGAATCAACATATTTTTTTTTAAATGGGTCTTATGTACACCAATTACTAAGACAGAAATCACAAAAAAAATCACAGTCACAATAACCTAAAAGGCACTCCCATCAGAATAGCCTTTTAAAAGACCTAGGAATAAACCTAACCAAAGACATTAAAGATCTATACAATAAATATTTTAAATCTTTGAAGGAGATTGAAGAAGACACAAGTAGAAAGAAGACCTCCTTTGGTTCATGGATTGGTAGAAGTAATAATGTGAAAATGAACATACATCAAAAGCTATTTATAGATTCAAGGCAATCCCAATCAAAATTCTCATAAAATTTGTCACAGAAATAGAAAAAAAAAAACCTAAAATTCATATGGAAACACAAAAGACCTGAGCAAAAAGAGCAACACTGGAAGGATTACCATAGCAGATTTCAAACTATATTACACAGCTATTGTTCTTAAAAACAGCATGGCATTAGCACCAAAACAGCTATGTGGATCAATGGAACAAAACAGAAGACCCAAACATGAGTGCACACATCACACTTTGCTGAAAGTAGTGATTATTTCTAGAAGTTTTCTGTTGGAAATTTTGGGATCTCTTATATCTCATATAAATGATATCATCTGCAAATAGTGCTAATTTGACTTCTTTTTCAAATAGTCCCTCTTGATTTCCTTCTCCTATTGTTTTAGCAAGAGTTTCAAACACTATATTGAAAAGGAAAGGGAATAGTAGACAGCCTTGTGTAGTTCCTGATTTTAACGGGAATGCTTCAAGATTTTCCCCATTTAAAATAATGTTGCCTGTGGGTTTGCTCTATAACGTTAATTATGTTGAGGTATGTTCCCCCTAGGACTTTTATCATGAATGCATGTTGGATTTTGTCAAAGGCCTTTTCTGCATCTATTGAAATAGTCATATAATTTTTGTCTTTACGTCCATTTATGACTTATTACATTTATTGGCTTATTTATATTGAACCAAACCTGCATCTCTGTAATAAAGCCAACTCAATCATTGTGGAAGATCTTTTTGATATGTGTCTATATGTGACTTGCAACTAATTTATTAAGAATTTTTGTATCTATATTCATTAGGGATATGGGCCCCTAACATTTTTGTTCTTGTGTCTTTTCCTGGTTTGAGCATTAGAATAATACTTTGTAAGTTATAACATTATACACAGACACACATATACATACATATATACATATATATGTACACACAGAGACAGACATAATATAATAGTTCCTTGTCTCATGGTGCCGAGGGCTAGATATCCAAAAGCAAGCACTAGATGCAGACCACCATGCTTTGTCACAGAATGGCAGAAAGGAAAGCAAATACCAGCCAGACAGAGAAAGGGAGCAAGAGGACAGTGAATTTATGACAAATCCGTGTTAATGATAAATAACACCTCCCCCCAACAGCATTAATCCATTCATGAAAGTTTAAACATAATAACCTCAGAGATCCCACTTCTCCTGCTGTTGCAGAAGCAATTAAAGTCATAGAAGACATTCAAATCATAGCACTGATAAATAAATGGTATATTCTTTATGGTCCAGATTAACTAGACTATTATGTACCCAAATTAATTCAGTTTTCTCTGTTCAAACTAAAGTCCACTGACATCACTTGGAACATTATGCTCTTTTTTTAATTCATTTTCTTGGTAATTAAATTAGTGCTATCTGTCACTATCAGAATTCCTAAATAAAAATGCAAATTGCACCACAAATTTCTTGTTCAGCTCCAAGAACACAGAAATCTCATCTAAACTATCTAGATATGCTTATAACATTTCTTAATCAGTGTTGAAAAGCTAATGTAGAGGTAGGTCATTATAATAAAAACCCTCAAGGCATCTACCTTCCCTAATGCAGAAACATATCAGCAGATCCCAGGAGTTTATCAACCCAAATTTTGGAAAAACACAGATAAATAATTGGGAAGGACTCTACTCAAATGCCTGATGAAAGGAAATTCCTTTACAATAATATTTCAATTAAAAAACCAAGACAAAAATGGTAGAAACTAAAATATTACAATCTTTAAATTATGACAATGTTAATTTTTTAATAAAACTATCCACATATGAGAAAGATAAACAAAATGTGAACAAAGTAATTTTGTAGAAAGGAATTTAATCTGTCTAAATACTTACGAGTTCAAAGGAAGTTTAGAGACAAAGAACAATATTAACTCTTATTGAGGTGAAGCAAACAGTAAAATATCAATAATGCCAACTTCTATAAGATAAACCACTTCCTGCAACAAATAAATTTTTAAATATTTTATTTATTATTTTTATTTTGTGTGTATGAATGTATTGCCTGCATGTGTGTAAGTGCACCCATGTTGTGCAATGCCTGTAGAGGTCAGAAGAGGTTGTTGGATCCCCTGGAACTAGAGTTACAGATGGTTGCTAGCCATCTTGTGGGTGCTGGGAATTGAACCCTGGTCCTCTGCAAGAGCAGCCAATTCTCTTAATTGCTGAGCCATCTCTCCAGCCCCAATATATAAATTTTAAGAAAAATTTAAAGAAATGAAGTAAGAAATTATAAAACAAAAGAGACTTCTGAGGTATATTTATGATTACAATATATGGACATCATTTGAATCCTAATTAATACCAAATCATTCAGAACTTTTGGTTTTATGAAAATAATAGTACACATTATAAAATTTTCCAAATAATCTACTTTCCATTGCTCTGATGAAATAAAAAATATGTTACTTAGCTTTGTTGTGGAACACTGTTTCCTGGGAATGGCATGGCCAGTGCCTTTCTTTTAAAAAAATACTTTACCAGGTGTAGTGGCACATACCTTTAATCCCAGCACTTGGGATGCAGAGACAGGCAGATCTCTGTTAAGGCCGGCTTGATCTCTATCCCTGCATAATGAGTTCCAGGCCAGTTGGAGCTACAGGGAGACCCTGACTCAAAAACACAAAAAGAAAATTTTTATTTTTGTTTTTCTAATTGTTGGGAGGGAATGTTGGGCACTTGAGTGCAGTGCCTAGGGAAGTGAGATGCACCATCAGATCCCATGGAGCATGTGTTAGAGGTAGTTGTGAGCTACCCAATATGGGTGCTGGGCACCAAACTCAGGTACCTTTGGAAGAGCAGCACACAATCCTAGCCACTGAGCCATCGTTCCAGCCTGTCCATTGCCCACAGGAAATCTGCAGAGAAAATTGTTTACCTTTGAGATCACATAGCTGACTCAGACCTGCAACTCATTTTTGCTTTCTGTGATATGAATTAGTATCATAATTTATATTGACAACCTGGGAAATTCAAAGTAGAGTACCTACAAAATAAAAAGTATCACTTTATATAATCCAAAAGTCAAAAATAATTAAATCCATCTATCAAAGTTAAGAAGTATTTACACACACACACACACACACACACATGTTATGTTTCTTCAAATACAAACTTACAGAAAAATTATTGTTGAGAGACAGAAGTACATGGGAAGACAGATTAGGATCATATTTTCTATACTTTTATATCTGTTTGAAGCTTTCCTTTGAAAATATAAAAAGAGATGGAAGAATACAAGCAGAGATCTGGTTTTCCTACATAAGGCCTCATGATAGTACAACATATGAGAAGCCAAGGACATCCCAAGAAACTCAAGGCTGCAACACCAAGACTTAGAAGGGAGCAGTTAACAGATAAAGCTCATCTTGGAAGTAGCACTTCCCTTGATCTTGAACGTCCTTATTTAGACTGTACTCTCTCCTCCTCCACAGCACCTTTGCCTTATCAATATACATCTCATATTGAGAGGACTTGTGTTACTATCTCTTTTGTTTGGAGTTTTTTGTTTGGTTTTTGAGACAACATCTCCCTGTAGCCTTAGCAACCCTGGAACTCACTATGTAAATCAGGCTGGCTTTGATCTCACAGAGATTCACCTGCCCCTACCTCCCTAGTGCTGGGATTAAAGGTGAGTGACACCATGCCAGCCCACTTTCTATCTCTTCCTTCTAATTAGGAACATCTTATTAATCAGAGACCAAGCCTGTAAGCAAAATGCTCTGCATGATTTTGAAACAAAAGCATTGAATTTTTTTTCAGTCAGACTAAAAAAATCCTGAGATATATATCCCACTTATAAATTAATACATAAAAAATTAGTCCAGTGCCATCTTTTCTTTGAGAGAGAGAGAGAGAGACTGTAAAGAAAAAGTATTAAGAAAGAAACAGACATGTAAACCTAGTCACAAGTTCAAATTTTAAAGAAGGTAAAGAGCTAGCTCCATGGAAAATGCACTGACTCAAGCACAGGAAAATAAGGGCCAGATGATTTGTCCTTCTGTCCAACCTCTTCCTGCTTCTTTACACAACACTTCAGCCCCAAGAAATCCCCACCTTTGATTCTTTCCCTGCTAAACAAGAGAACAAGTATGCAAGTTCATGACAAAAACCTCAAGGTCAGTGACTGTCTCTGGCTTCCATGTCCATGAATAAGAGCTAGAGTCTCTAAGAACATCTAACACAGAGCCTTTGATGAAATCTGAAAGGGCCCCAGAAAATGTGTCAGTAAGCAGTACAGGAACACCACCCATGTTTTCTGTCCCTTCCCTCCAGAACGTGGTGCCACTGTAGATACCTGAAGGTGGACTGGCCACATTTAGCAAGAACACAATAAATGCACAGGATGCCTCATGACATTTGAATTAAACAACTCACAATGTTTTATAAGTATGTGCCATATACTTTATGTGTCATTTGACATCTAAATTTCACAAATCGTTCTGTATTTTATCTGGAAAACCATAAAGGAAGTTCCATGGGGTAGTGCCCATAACAATAGTTCAGAGTGGAGATTTCTTTAATAATACTAAGAGTCTCGCTGGGCATTAGGGCACACAATTGTAATCCCAGCACTTCGGAGTTACAAGCAAGAGGACAGCAAGTTCAAAACCACCTTTGACTACACATTAAGGACAAGGCAGCCAGAGCTACATAGGGAACACCTGCCTCACAAAAAAAGGACTGAGGAAGTGTATAGCTGAGTAGCACAGCACTTGTCTAACATACACAAAACCCTGAGTTCAATCTCCAATACCACAAAAAAGTCTCTTACTCATTGTCTCTAGTTGACTTGTGACTTCTGCATATTCCCAAATTGCTATTTGAACATCCTTACTTTCTTCAATCCATCAGAGTCAGGTTATTCCTTAACCAAAGTGTTCCTTTGCCTTACTTACACAATTAGAAATTTGTACTAAAATGGTATTGGTCCCACTAGGTAGGTTGAGGGTCCCAAGTTTCATTGAAGAATGGCACATGAATGGGTGTCCATAAGACCTTTGTTCTCAGTGAGTTGATACTAGAATCAAAACCTCCCATTGAATTGCAGGAAAGAATGAGGAGGGAGCCTAGAAACCTTCTAGCGTTGAAATGGATCTGTCTCATATTCGATAAGGATCGTACCACTGGTCACGGATGATTTCCAGTCTTTCCAGCTTCTTTATTATCCCAAGCACTTTGATCCAAAAGCTAATAAATCATTAGTTCTTAGTTTGGGTCAAATAGAATAAGGGACTAAAATCTTGGGTCCCAGACTAGGATGACTCTCATAAATGTGGTCTAATGTGATGAACACTGTATTAACCTTGTTAATAGACTCAAAAAAGCACAGATTGAGGACTGAGTATGCAGACATCAGGATTCCCATGGTGGTTTCTGACTTTTCCTGTCAGCAAACACTACAGAAACTCACACTATAGCAACTCATAGAAACTTCAGTCTCCATAAAGGACTTGCTAAAATGTTAATTTTTAATTACATTTGTGTGTGTGTGTGTGTGTGTGTGTGTACACGTGTGTGTGCCAAAGTACCTGTGTGGCAGTTAGAGGACAGTTTATGCTAGCTATTTCTCTCCTTTTACCATGTGGGTCCCCATGATCGCACCCAGGTCATCAGGCATGGTGGGAAGCACCTTTACCCACTTAAACATCTTGCTGGCCATGAAATGTTAACTCATTCACTCTCATTTATTCTGATTTTACAAATATTTATTTATTCACTGAGTCTGGACCAGATATATCTTCTGGTCAACTAACTGTTACATACTACAGCTTCTAAATAGATAAACAGAAAAGAAGATGAAGGCTCTTGAGCAATACTTTCTGATAATGATGTTGCCTCCCTAAGTATGCATCTCATATTCTTAAATTATGTTTATGTATTTTACATACCTATTTTAAGTCAATGACATGAATAGATCACGTGAGTTGTTATTCCTTATTCTAGTTGCATTGAGAAACACTATTCTGATTGTATTTTTTTACTTCCTGCATGTGATTGCAAATTTAACAACCCTGAACGAAAGCTTGCTTTCTACTTAAATCACTACTGTTTGGAAGAGACTCTGTTTAATTACTTACAGAACTCTGAAACACAGTTCACAGGCTACTCTTGCAGGGGACCCAGGTTCAAATCCCAGCACCCACATGGTGGCTAACAATGGTTTGTAACTCCAGTTCCAGAGGATCTGATGCCTTCTTCTGACCTCTGCAGGCATTGCATGACACTGGTGCACCTACATTCAGGCAACAGACTCATACACACAAAATAGAAATAATAAAAAATAATAATCATTGACCCACAAAGATCTACAGAAACTTTTCAACTCATTCCCTGGGATCTACTGAGGGCACCCTAAGGGAACTTAGGGATCCTACACAGGTCTCTGGAAGTTCCATCCAGCTCCATGACACTCGAGTCAGTGTCCCTACCTAGTGTTTCCAGACAACAAAGCCACGACACAACAGTTGAGCCCAATAACAGTTTTTAAAATGTAGCTAGCTGTTACTAGGGATGCAAAAGAAAGCTCAAATATATGTACAGTTTGCCATTTACTTAAACAGAAGCTAAAGATAGGAATTCACTAGGGACTAGGCATTTTAAAAATGCTTTGCCTAAGATGGCTCAGTGATTAATAGCACTGGTTGCTCTTCCAGAAGACCCGGGTTTAATTCTGAGCACCCACATGGCAGCTAACTCCAGTTCCAGGGAATTGAACACCCTATTCTGACCTCCTTGGGCATTGTAGGACATGGGTGCACTTGTACACATGCAGGCAATACACTCATACACATAAAATAGAAATAATAAATAAAAAAATTTTAATTAAACGGGGTAATCATGGTGGAAGGGTTAGACAGTGAGAGAGGAAAGATAAATAATGCCTAGCTAGTTTTTAAAAACCAAAGGGAACCGTATTAGTTCAACAACCTACCAACAAATTACACATACATAATCTCTACATGAGTCCATGTCTATAGCTAAAGGCTACATAACAAGAAACAGTGTCAGACAGGAGATACTCAAAAGGAGAAAACTCAAGTGTGTTACTGTAAACAACCAAATACACATGACTGGAGTGGTCATAGATCTTAGAGAAAACCCCAAGACCGTCACATCACTAGACTATGTGCAAAATATGTATCCTTATATTTACAGATAAACATCCCAGTCACCACTCATCAAAGAAGCTCATTTTTCACCACTCAGAGACTACTAGCAAGTACCACAACTGACATGGACACAACCGGTCACACATGGACATTGTCTATGAATTGCCCAGGCCTAAGTGACACATCTACAATGCAACCTCTACACCTAAGGCTCATGGAACATAGAACAGGGGTAAAGAAGAGGACACTAATTAATCTCTCAGTTCTCAATAATGAAACTCCCTCATGCAGCAGAGGGCCAGGAACACAAAAGTTCACAAATGGCCAAAACATAGAGATCAAGACTCTGCTGAATAATGGTCCTTGGACAGGACTCTTTTATTAAACTTCACCCACCCAAGGCTCAGGGACCATTGCAGAATAGGGGGCAGAAAGATTGTAAGAACCAGGGAGGAGGTGCATGATCATATGGAAACAACCCTACAAGTTCCTGGGAACCTGTGGCAATGGTGTCAGCATACACAAATCCCATGCAAACTCAGGCAGATAAAAACCCAGCATAGCACTGGGAAAATGAACAGCAGACCTCAATCTTATCTGAAGAAATATTGGCAACTGATTGCTGTTAGGTGAAGAAGAACTGATCTTCCCAAAACAAGGGCCTCTAGATAGGCTGACTAGACCTCAGTGGATGGACTTGCATTGGGGAATGACTGGGGATGCTGACAACACAGTGGGCCTTAACAGGATGGCAGAGTATATGGGCTCCAGTGGGGTGGGGGGAGGGTGCCAGTGGGGTCGTGGGTATAAAGATGATTAAGATTGTTTGGAATACACAAAAATTCAATAAAAACAAATTTTTTAAATGTTTTACCTTCAGTGTCTCAGCTGTCCAATTTCAAGGAGCACAGATTTCTTTTTTTGTTTGTTTTTGTTTTTTGTCTTTTTGAGACAGGGTCTCTCTGTAGCCCCATCTGACCTGGAACTATGTATATCATACTGGCCTCGAACTCACAGAGATCTGCCTGCCTCTGCTTCCCAAGTACTAGGATTAAAGGCATGTGCCACCATGCCCAGCAGGAGTACAAATTCTAATAGCTTCCTGCTATTAATAGATGAGGAAACGGGTTGGAGAGATTGTGGGGACCTAAAGGCCCCACCTTGCACAGGTCCGAAAGGAAGTTACTGGGCGCGCGGCCTGGCTTGCTTTGAAAGTCTGAAGAATACTTCCTCACTGCTGAGGAGTGCATGATCAGCAGGTGACCATCCTTAAGATACACCCTGGGGGGGGGGGCAGATTTCCACGTGCCTTTATAAGCTGTAACACCTGCAATAAATGAGTCCCTGCTTGACTAGGCTCCCCTTTGCGCCTGACTGTTCCCGGCCTCTATATCTTTAATTCTTTGAGAAAGTTATTATCTAATTATTTACAAAGATAGCAAATCATGGCTAGCTTAAATAGCTTGCCTGATTTGGTAATATTAAAATTGAAAATAACCAGGCTAGAGAGATAACTCAGCATTTGAGAGCACTAGCTGCTCTTCCAGAGGATCTGGGTTCAATTCCCAGCAGCCACATGACAGCTAACAACTGTCCAGTAACTCCAGTTCCAGAGGCTCCAATGCCCTCTTCTGGCCTCTGCAGGCTTTGCACATACATGTAGGCAATACATTCATGCACATAAAATAAAAGCAATCAATAAAAATTTTTTTTAAAAGATGAGGAAACAAATTACTGAAAAAGTTCCCATGGTTAGTTCAATGGCAGAACTGAGACTTGAATCTGGTCTGATGACTCCAGAGCCTGAGCTCTTGTCAATATCAATAAGCTCTGCTCTCACCCATCCCAGGGAGATAGTGTCCTCAGTGTTTGAGGGACAAGGATGACTCCAGCATTCCTGGCCCTGAGGGCAATGCATGGCAGAAATAAAAATACGCCAAGGTAGCTCCAGCTTGGGTTTTAAAATCTCCTGAATTTCAGCTTAGGAAATTGGCTTCAGGGTACCTAAGAAAAGCTAAGGGAGAAAAGTGAGCGAGATACAGCACCTCCAGCAAACTGTTCTTCTGCCAGGAAAGTGCAAGGAAAGGCTCTGGAGCAAAGAAGTCACGTGATCTAAATGGTATTTCAGGAAGATTAATTAGTCAACCATGCCCAAAGTATATTAAAGGGGAAAGAGGCTTCAAGCAAGGAAGAAATTAAAGGAGATTAGAGATGCTCATTTCTCAGGCGGTAAGTCTGAGTCAGAAGAGAGCTATGAAAAATAAAGGTACAAAAAAACAAAAGAAAAAGAAAGGGACAAACATGCATGTTATCTTCTACCCACTTTGAAGAAAGAACAGACCTGCCCCAGGACCCCACATGGTCAAGGCTGTAGTCTTTGATGGCTCAAAGATTGGGGAAAAAAAGGGAAAATGCACCGCCAGGCCAGTCAATGACCCTCCCTGATCCCTAAGGTACATGCCTCTCCTGCCTGTCTCTTCATCAGAGCACACACTTCAAAGAGTCAAGGACCCTTCATGGGTCTGTCAGCCTTACAGGTTTTCTCATTGCTGACCAAGGGTTTGATGTTGGGTAGACTCAGTAGCTATTCGCTAACAGGCTCCCTCCACTTTTCCTGCATAGTCTATTTGGGAAGAGGCATCTCATGACGCAGCAATAATGTATCATCCTCATGAGACCTTCTTTGGCTTCATCCCACTTTGTCTCCAGAAAAACTTATCTCTGTGGCATCTATTATTAGGAGGAATTTTATATTTTCTTAACTTCTTCAGCAACACAGTTTTCCTTTTCACTACAGAATTTGCAGTAACAAAAACCATAGTGCTCAGGAGAAGAAAAAATGCAAACTGTGTGAGCAATCTTAAATTCCCAGAAGCCTGATTAACAAGATGGCTCAGGGAGTAAAAGTACTTGCAGCCAACCCTGACGAGTTCGATCCCAGGAACCCACATGGTGGAAGGAGAGTTATGCCAGTTCACATGCATGCATATGCAAGCATACACACACACACACACACACACACACACACACACACGCATGCACGCACGCATGCATGCACGCACACACACATGCACGCACCAAATTTAAGAAAAATTATCAGTGGCCACATTCACAAAAGTAAGAAGCAAAGTATAAAGTTAAACTTAATAGATTTTGGTAAACAAATATATCTAAACATTGTTATAGTTTCTTTTCTTTCTTTTTTTCTTCATTTAGTCAACATTTCCAAACTACTATGAAAATTATGATTACAGAGCATGGGACTAAAATTAAGACTGCATCATTTATAAGAATGCAGCCGCATTATAGTTTAATGAGGTCCTACTTATTGATTCTTGACCTTAATTCCTGAGCAACTGATGTCCAATTTAGAAAATCCTTTCCTACACATATACTGCCTATGTTTTCATCTAACAGTTTCAAAATTTCAGGTTTCACATTGCAGTCTTTGATCCATTTGGAGTTGACTTTTGTGCAAGGTGAAAGATAAGGGTCTAGTTTCATTCTTCTACAGGTGGAGATTCAGTTTTGCCAGCACCATTTATTGAAGATGCTGTCTCTGCTCCAGTGTGTGTTCTTGGCACTTTTTTCAAATATCAGGTGGCTGAAATTGCATGTGCTAATGTTTGGGTCTTCAGTTATGTTCCATTTGTCTATGTATCTGTTTTGTCTTAGTAAACAGACACATAGAGCAATGGAACACAATTATTATTAAACTAAAAAGCTTCTGTACAGCAAAAGAAACAACCAAGGAAGTGAAAAGAAAACCCACGGAGTGGGAGAAAATCTTCACCAGTGATATACTGACAGAGGTTTACTATCCAGAATACATAAAGAACTCAAAAAAACAAAGAATCAAGAAGACAAATGACACAATTAAAAAATGGGCTCAGAATCTGAACAGAGAGTTATCAAAGGAAGAAATAAAGATGGCTAAGAAACATCTTAAAAATTATTCAACATCCTTAGTAATTAGGGAACTGAAAATTAAAACCATTTTAAGATTTCATCTTACTCCAGTCAGACTAGCTAAGATCAAGAGAACAAATGATGCCAAATGCTGGAGAGGATGTGGGGACAGAGACACACTTATTCACTGCTGGTGGGATTGCAAATTCATGCAACCACTATGGAAAGCAGTATAGGGAACTCCTTAAAAACTAAAAATGAACTTACCATATGACTTGGTTGCACCACTCCTTGGCATATACCCAAAGGACTCATCCTACTGCAGAGATACCTGCACGTCCATGTTTGTTGCTGCTCGCTTCATAATAGCTAAGAACTGGAAGCAACCTGAGTGTCTTTCAACTGAAAAGAAGACAATGAAAATGTGGTACATTTACACAATTGAGGTCTTCTCAGCAGTAAAGAAAGATGAAACATGAATTTTGCAGGTAAATGGATGGAACTAGAAACTGTTACTATGTGAAGTAACACAGACTTGGAAAAATAAACAACAAATGTTCTCCCTCATTTGTGGATCCTAACACCAAATCCTTATATGTGAGTATATAACCTGATAAAACAGCAGGAGCCAGAAAAATGGAAAGGAACCAGAAAGGAAAAAGGAAAGAAAGAGCCTGAGAGAGAAGAACAATAGGAGACAGGTGTTTCCAAAGAGAAAAGGGGTAAAAATGGGAGTATTTAAATGGAAAGGGGAGGAGGGCTATGCGAGGAACTAGGGGGTAAAGGGGAGGAAGGAGATCAAGAGAGGGGGACCATAGGAGGCAGATATTATCAAGGGTGAAATGAGAAAAACGGGAGTACTTCAACTGGGGAGGGAGGAGGGAGGATTAGGTAGGGAAAGAGAGAAGAGAGATAAACAATGGCCTAGCCGGTGTTTAAAAAATAAAAGAAGGAAATGTTTTAGTTTAAAAACCTACTGAATAATTACACATACAATATCTCAACATGAGTCCGTGTGAATAGCTAAAAGTTATATAACAAGAAACAGTACCAGACAGGAGAAATCTCCCTTCAAGTTGTTGGCCAAGGTAGTCCTAAAGACTCCCAAAATTACACTATTGTGAAAGCCCTTGATTGTCTCCAAGAACCTGAAGATAAGACCGTATTGCTGAAAACAGGACATACTTTGGACACAGGACTTGGAGCAATGGAGCTGGAAGTAACCTGGAAGCCACCTCTCCTGAAGGTGAGCTCTCATAGTTTTGGAGAACACTATGCAAGCTGCTAAGGGAGAACATCAATTGATAGTCCAACCCCAGGTTTAAGGCCTAATAACCACATCAATGACTGGCACAGCAAACTATATTGGAGTAACAGTGGCACTTTTATCTTGGGGTAAGCAACAGCTACCTAATTGAACCTAAAGCCCACTCAATGGGAGGGTACTCATGTGTGGAGCTGTAAATATAACCAAATGGAGAGGTCATAGATCTTAGAGAAAACCCCAAAGCTGCCACATTCCTAAACATATGTAATTCCTTCCTGTGTGCTAAATATTGATCCTTATATTCATAGACAAGTATACTGGTCACCACTCATCAAAGAATCTTCTTTTGCAACAGACAGAGACTATTATACAGTTCCACAACTGGTCACACACATACAGATTTAGTGTCTGTTAAATGCCCAACCCTAAGTGACACATCTACAATGGAACCTCTACACCTACGACTCATGGAACAGAGTGGAACAAGGGATAGAGAGAATATTAATGCATCTCTCAACTCTCATCAACAAAGTTCCCTCATGCAACAGGGGACAATGAACCCAGAACTCAGAGACCATTGCAGAAGATGGAGTGGAAAGACTGTAAGAGCCAGGGGAGGAAGTTCATGACTATATGGAAATAGAGTCTTGCAGGCTTCTGGAACCTTGCTCATATGAACTTACAGCAATGGTGACAGCATGCACAAGACCCATGCAAACTCAAGCAGATAAAAACCTAGCATAGAACTGTGGAAATGGCAGCAGGCCCCAATCTTAGCTGAAAAACTATTGGGCAGCTGATCACTGCTGGGCAAGGAAGAGCTGATCTTCTTTAAAAGAGGCACTCTAGATAGGCTGACTAGACGCCAGTCACTTGCACTGAGGGATGTCTGGGGACACTAACTTGACTCTATAGGCCTTGACATAAATGACAAGATGCATGAAATACATTGGTGGGGGGGGGATGTTTCAGGGTGCTTGTGGGGAAAGGGATATAAAGATGATTAAGATGTTGTGTATGAAATACACAAAAATTCAATAAAACTATACAAAAAAAAAGAATGTTGTTGCAGATAAATGGAAAGCACACCAGCCAGAAACTGAAAACCAACTCAGAAACATCAAATGCTGACTTTCTATAGAAAAATTCTCCACAGACTCAAATGTGCTCTGGTCCTCTGACCTTAGGAAGGCCATTCCCTGGAAATACGATTTACAGGCAAGGCAGAATGTCAACTACTGACCCCACATGTTTCACACTGATAACACAATAAATGAGATGCCACATTTCAAATGCTCACTTAATAGCCATATGGGGTAGTGCCTATTTGTAGATTTTGTAGTATTCCTGATATACATTACTGATTTACCAAAGACTTGAATGAAAAGAGGAGGTAGGAAGAGAAGAAAAATGAAAGAGAAAAAAGGAAGAAAAGCTAACATCTTTTGAGTGCAGACTGCTTCATCCCTTCATAAGACAGTCCATTTCTTTCTCATATTGACCCTGATGAGGGCCACCTTTACCAGTAGATATGGATGTAAAGGTGTCATATAACTTGCACATAATCACAATTTCTTGGTGTGAAAGAGGCAATATTCAGAATGCAGTCTCCCCCTCCATTCACATGTCTACTCAGAACAACTGCAAATCACATCCCTTCTCTCTTTCTTCAGGTGACATACTTCTGGGACCCTAAATAAGACATTGTTTTAATCCCACAGATATGCTCCTTCAAATATATGGTTTTGCCTTTGCAGACTAATGTGAGATAGATTTTCCCCTTCTCCTGGAGTGATCCTTACCTCACTTACTACTGTCCACTTGCTAAGACCAAACTAAACCATCCATGTGTCATTCTCCAGTTTCCTACTACCTGTAGCACTCTCATCCGTCACTAAATTAGAATATATCCTATAAGAAAAAGGTTGGGAATGATGGCACGCATGTTTAATACCAGCACTCAGGAGGCAGAGACAGGTGGATATTTGTGCCTTCAAGGCCAACATGATCTACATAGAGTTCCAGGCCAGCTGGGGCTACAGGGAGACCCTGTCTCAAAAAAAAAAGAGGAAGTAGGAGAAGAGGAAAAGAAGTATGAGGGTGTCCCCTTCTCTGTGTTTTCAAAGTCATGGAATTTCTCATGCATTAATCATTGCTTACTTCTAGGGTCTCCTCCAATGAACTGTGACCCCTGGAAGGAATGACTCTGCCTTTTATCTTGACATCTCAGAATCCAACTGCTTTTGTTTGTTTTGTTTCGAGGCAGAGTCTCACTATGTAGAGCAGATTTGTGACCCTCCTGTCTCAGCCCTCCAAGTGCTGAGATTACTGGTGTGTATTACCACATATGAAAGATGTTTATGAATGTGACACCTTGAAATTATGGTCTGTGTAATATCTTGGACTGGAGTTTCCTTGCAGGGCTTTGCTGCAGCACATTTTTGTGCCCCCAGTAGGCAGAGGTGTGCTGCTGAGAAACACAGATCCCTCTGAGCCCTAGAAACAGGCAAGTGTTGGGAGGAAAGGGAACAGGCTTTCAGTAGCTAAGGCAGCCTTGCTTTGGAATTAAGGAATAAGCCCTTATTAAGGAATAAGGCCTGTATTCAATATAAATAGTAAATCTCTGTCTTTGATGACATGAAAGGGGGTAGAAAGTATGGAGCTAGACTTTAGAAGATGAATGAGCAGCACCAGGAAGT
>NW_008336848.1:119621-123162 GCF_000622305.1 Nannospalax galili
TTTATTAAAGAATAAGGCCTTATATAAATAGTACATCTCTGTCTTTGATGACATGAAAGGGGATAGAAAGTATGGAGCTAGACTTTAGAAGATGAATGAGCAGCACCAGGAAGTTAGGAATTTCAAAGATTTCATTTTTGCCAAGACCAAGTAAATGGAGGGTAGTAGATATGACAGCACCAGGGGGGGCCAAAAGCCTGACAAGATTAAGATGTACTTCCTCATAGGGAAAACAGGGCAAGGCCATACTATTTGTGCATTTCTATGAATTCATATGGAAGATAGGACATAAAGTCTCTGTAACACTGAAAATAAATAAATGACAAAATGCACATGAATAAGGTCAAGAAAATGTACTGAGAGCTAGGCATGACAGCTCATGCCTTTAATCTCAGAACTCAGAAGATAGAAGCAGGCTGATCTTTGTGACAATGAGGTAAGCCTTGTCTACATAGCGAGTTCCAGGCCAGCTAGGGCTATAGAAATTCCATGTCTGAAAAATAAAAACCAAAATAAACAAACAAAAAAAACAACATAGAAAAGAAGATGTCCTGAATATCAAGGAAGTGATAATGTACAGCCCTGACAAATAGTTCAGAGGCTAAAGTCAGTCCCTAAACCACAGCTTGACCTCTCACACCTTCCTTCTAGCAGCATATGGCCAAGGAGGAATAGCCCACCAGATCAACAAGAAGAGGTGGGGAGAGCAGTGAGTGTCATTAGTGGAACTAGGCCCTCTACTCCAATCCCCAGCATTTACTTTCTCACTACTGACATATTCTCAGGCACTGACATATTCTCTGACACTGGTGTGTGACATCAGGAACATCAGTGCAGAACTGTAACTCAGCGACAGAAAGGGCTTAGGAAACACAGCTACTACAGACTGAACTCTCACTCAACCCCAAAGCACAAGCATTTAAAACCAGACATTTCTCACATTCCTGAGCTGGTGAGAAAGATTCTTTGCAGTCAGGGTAAATGGGCCACAGCTACACTGGGGGCCTAGTGCAAGAGGGTGAGAAATGAAAGCAGCAGGTAAGCTCTGGTGACCCCAACCTGGCTGACCTTTCCTGTCACAGATGCTCTGGCCGACATTATTCTGCTCCTATAGTCCAAGTGCGCAGGAGGAGGCCAGACCCAATGGCACAAAGCTATAGTATGAAGAGCCTCAGGACATTTGCGCATGTGCAGAAGCTGACTTGCAATGTCACAAACCCAACCAAGAAGATGGCACCACTGAGATGTAAATACACCTTGGAAGGTGGGACAGATGCTAGGAAAAAGGAGCCTAAAGTTGATCCCCACCGAGTCCTGTCTCAGCCAGAGACAAAGACGACCTGGCTCCCAGCCATTCACATTTCTAGAGGGGAGTTCAGGACGTGGCAAAGGGACTTCATCTCTATAAATCCCAAGTTAAAAGGCCACCACAGCCTCCAAGAGCTGAACTCACCAAACTTTGCTCAAGCTTCTAAAGGTAGAAGTGAAAATTTCCCATTCTGAAAATGACTGATAAGCAAGGATCTCTCCTCATAAAACTAATGAACTGTTTATCTGCTTCCTTAAGTCAAGGAGGCCCACTATGTCCTCAGTGTGGTTCCCATCCTGAAATTGCAAGGTTTGCTTTGAGGTCCCAGCCTAGCAGTATTACCATAATATCTGGAACTTACTGTCTCTTGTTCTTTCAACTGCTGAACTAAGACAGAGAAAGTGAGGGGCTTTTCTTGGAGATGGGCTATTCTTCTCTCACTGATTAGGATGGCAAAGGTTGTACAAATGAATTTTACAAAGCAGACAGTGTGTAGTAATGACTTTTACTTAAACTTGCAACCAAAAAGCTACTTATAATGCAAATAAGCTCACTGAGCCATGTGCTGTTGTGACCTGGTGTGACCCAGATGTTCCTCTGACTCTGTGTGCTGGATAGCTTTAGGGTCAACTTGACACACCTGGGTTGAGGGAGCCTCAACTGGGGAATTTCCTCTATTGGACTGGCCTGTGGCCATGTCTGAGGGGCATCTTCTTGATGAGTGATGTGGGAGGGCCCAGCCCACTGTGGGTGATGCCACCCCTGGGCAGGTGGGCCTGTGTTGTATAAGAAAGCACAAACCATGGACCCGCCTCCTTCCCATGCTCTGCAAAGAAGCCACTCCCCCTCCCCCTTCCAGCCAATCAGTTTTCTATAGCCACTTGCAGGGGAGGGGCTAAGGGTATAAAAGCTGAGAAAACCACAAGGCTGGTCTCTCACCATTTTGTAAGGCTGTCTGGAACCACAGGATTTATGTCTGGGTGTGCACTTTCAAACACAGCTGTGAATGGGGGAGGGGGACCAGTTTGTCTGTAAGTAACCCACACCCCAAGCTCAGTTAGCAAGTCCAATAAATTCATTAAGATTCTTCAAACTGGGATTTGGAGAACTTTTTCCTCAGGCTGTCGCAAGGACCATGGGAGGAAGGGATTGGATACCACGTGCACCTCCCAGCAGTGAATTTGACTTACACCTGGGCACCTGACTTTATCCTCAGAAACTTATTGTGCCTTTCACCCTAGATAGTGAATAAATGTGGTTGTGCTTGAATTAGCTAATTAAAGCACTGAATGCAACATATTCATATCTGTACCCTCGCTGAAAGCAGTGAGAATTGAGAATGGCAAGTATGCTTGCCATTGTATGTATGAGATATTTTAGGCCTAAATTTGACTTACACCTGGGCACCTGACTTTATCCTCAGAACCTTATTGTGCCTTTCACCCTAGATAGTGAATAAATGTGGGTGTGCTTGAATTAGCTAATTAAAGCACTGAATGCAATATATTCATATCTGTACCCTTGCTGAAAGAAGTGAGAATTGAGAATGGCAAGTATGCTTGCCATTGTATGTATGAGATATTTTAGGCCTATGAATCAGAGGGCAAGATTGTCTGATAAGGTAAGGGTGAATCCAAGCTGGTAGTTCCCCAAATGAGACATACTTTCTACTCAGCACCCCATGGAACCTTCTCCAAAGTCGACCATACACTGGGGCACAAAACAAACCTCAACAAATACAAAAAGATTGAAATAGTTCCATGCATTCTATCAGACCACAATGCAATAAAACTTACTGTCAACACCCAAAGGCTAATCACCACATGAAAACGTGGAGGTTAAACAACACACTCCTGAATGATGAATGGGTCAAAAGAGAAATTAAGGAAGAAATAAAAGTATTCCTGGAATTAAATGAAAAGGACAATACAACACAACAAAACCTCTGTGATACACTGAAAGCAGGCCTAGGGGGAAGTTTATAGCTCTAAGTGCCTACATCAAAAAATCGGAAAGAACACAAATAAATGACTTAACATTGCAACTCAACACATTTGAAAAGCAACAGCAAACGAAACCTAAACCCAGCAGACAAGAAGAAATAACAAAAATCAGGGCAGGAATTCATGAAATTGAAACAAAGTAAACAATACAAAGAATCAACAATACCAAGAGCTGGTTCTTTGAAAAGATAAGCAAGATTGACAGACCACTAGCCCAATTAACCAAAAG
>NW_008336848.1:126389-130115 GCF_000622305.1 Nannospalax galili
ATAACTCTTCATCTAGAGATGGGACCTTGTGAAATTTCTGGTGTTGTATACACAGGTAGGTGTAGCTCTCTCTATTCATCAAAGAAACATTTTTCTGCAACAGGTAGAGACTATACAAAGTTACTAAATGTGTCACAATGTAGGGAATAAGTGACAGAACCCCAGCTGATACATATACAGTGCAACCATTACACCTAATAGGGAACATCACAGAAGAGGGGGCAGAACGATCACAAAATGATTGCAAAATTCATAGGACGATGTGGCTTGCTGCTAGATAGTGTCTTCTAGACATGTCAGGGATCTGACCATAAAATCTGAAGAATATGGTTGTCCCTGTCCCTTGGTAAACTTGGAGCCAAGGGTTCTCCATTTCCTTCACTTCAGAACCCTGAAGTAGCTTCCTAAAGCAAGCTATGTAAACACCCTACCATAAATCCCCAAGGTTCTCCCCAGGAGGTCTCCCCCCAACACGACCTTCCCTGGCTCCAGGCCAGGCAGACAGACCTGCTCAGCCAGGACTCTGGTAAGTCAGATCCTGCCCACTGCCTCTCTATTCCATTCCTCTCACCCACACCCACCCCATCCCTGCCAGCATCAGACCCAGGTGAGCTCCAATTCCTTCACCTCAGAGTCCTGGACTAGCTTCCTAACTCTACCATAGATCCCTTCCCTAAAAGTTCCCCCCACCACCAACTTTCCAGCTTCTAGATCAGACTTGCTCAGCCAGGACTCTGAGCAGTCTACTGCCTTTCAAGAACTTGAAACACACACCAATTTATCTTCCATACCTGAACAAAAAGTAATTAAGTGACATAAACAGTATTAACAGAATCAAAATTAAATTAAACAAAAGCAGAGAGTTCCTATTGGAACATAACCAACAAAGAGCATCCATATGGCCGAATGACAATGCAAAAACACAAACAATATGAAAATATGTCCCCAACAAAGCCCACTAGTGCTACAGAAGTTCACAGCAATGAAAACCACTCTGAAGAACCCCAAGACACAGAATTTAAAAGAATAATCAAAAACATGATCAAAGAACTTCGAGAAAACACAAACAACTCAAAAAACTCAAGGAGGAAAGGCATAAACTTATGTTGGAAGCCAAAAAATATACAAATATGCAGCTTAATGAAATATCAAAAACAATTCATAACTTGAAAAGTGAATTCACAAAACAAATAGAAATAGTGAAGAAAACCCAAATGGAAATGAACACAGAATTGAAAAACTCAAAACCAATTAGAAATAACAGGAGAAATTCTCACAAGCAGAATGAATGAAATGTAAAACAGAATAATAAAGTCTATGTTAAATCCAAAAAAAACGCAGGAATGAAATACTCAGGAAATGTGGGACAACATAAAACAACCAAATCAACAAATTATAGGCATACAGGAAAAAGACAAATCTCAGGCCAATGGCATTGAACAGATCTTCAGTGGGATTATAGAAGAAAACGTCCCTAAATTAAGGAAAGATATGCCTAAAGAGATTCAAGAAGCACATAGAACACCAATTAGTCATGACTAGAACAAAAGTCCCTGTGGCATATCATAGTAAAAACATTAAAGCACAGAACAAAGAGAAGGTACTGAAAGCTGCTAGAGAAAAACAAGTTACATATAAAGGAGAATGCAACAGAATTACAGCTGACTTTTCAATGCAAGCTATGAAAGCCAGGAGAATCTGGACCAAAGTATTCCCAGTTCTAAACAACCATGGATGCCAACCCCAAATACTTTATCCAACAAAACTATCTATCAAGGTTGAAGGGGAATGGAAAACTTTTCATGACATGAATAGACTAAAAGAAGTCATGTCATCCAAACCAGCCCTACAGAGAATACTCAAAGCAATACAAAGCTCTGAAAAAATGATTGAGTATACCCAAGAAACTACAGAAAGGAAACAAAAGAAAGGTATAACAATGGAAACATAAATAGGACCACAAACAACAAAGAAAGTGACAGTATCCAATACATGCCTTTCAATAATAAAACTATATATCAATGACCTCAACTCCCCCATGAAAAGACACAGGCTAGTGCAATGAATCAAGAAAGAAAACTATCTTTTTTGTTGTCTTCAAGAAACTCATCTCACCTTCAAGGATTAAACACTATCTTAGGGTGAAAGGATGGAAAAAAATATTCTGAGCAAATGGCCCTAAGAAGCAAGCATCACAATTCTAATATCTGACAAAAGCAGCCTTCAAATTAAAACTCATCAGAAGAGATAAAGAGGGTTACTTCATTCTAATGAAAGGAACAATTAACCAAGAAGATATTACAGCCATTAACATACATGCACCAAACTCTGGAGCACCCAAATTCATAAAATCAGTACTCTGAGACTATAAAAGAGACTAACCCCAACTCAGTAAAAGTAGCTGACTTTAATATCCCACTCTCTTCAACAGACAGGTCAACTGAACAAACAATAAACAGAGAGACATATGAATTAAATGATATCTTACATGAAATGGACCTAACAGACATCTACAAAATATTCCACCCAAGCACCAAAGAACACTCTTTCTACTCAGCAGCCATGCAAGTTATTCTAAAATTGATCACATTCTGGGACACAAAACAAACTTCAACACATAGAAAAAAATTAAAATAATTCCATGCATTCTATCAGACCACAATGCAATAAAGCTTATAGTCAACAGCAAAAGAAGCTCTAGTAACTACATGAACTCATGGAGATTAAACAACACACTCCTGAATGATGAATGGGTCAAAGAAGAAATTAAGAAAGGAATAAAAATATTCCTGGAATAAAATGAAAATGAAAACACAATGCAACAAAACCTCTGGGACACTTTAAAAGCAGTCCTAAGAGGGAAGTTTATAGCTCTTAGTGCCTACATTAAAAAATCAGAAAGATCACATGTAGATGACTTGACAGTACATCTTAAAGACTCTGGAAAGGCAAGAACAACCTACCCTAAACCTAGTAGATGATAAGAAATAACAAAAATCAGAGCAAAAATTAATGAAATGGAAAGAAAGAAAACAGTACAAAAAAAAATGACTCTAAGAGCTGGTTCTTTGAAAGGCTAAACAAGATAGATAGACCTTAATCCCAGTTAACCAAAAGAAAGGAAAAGCAAATCCAACTCAACAAAATCAGAGGTGAAAGGGGAAACATCACAACAGACACCAAAATAATCTAAAACACTATAAGGGGATTCTTTAAAACTCTATACTCCAAGGCCAGGCATAGTGGTGCATGCCTTTAATTCTAGCACACAGGAGGCAGAGGCAGACAGATCTCTGTGAGTTCAAGGCCAGCCTGGTCTATGTAGCAAGTTCCAGGCCAGCTGGTTCTCCAGGGAGACCCTGTTTCAAAAAGACCAAAAAAAAATCTATATTCCATTATAATTTTATGGGTATGAGTGTACCTGTGTTGTGCAGTGCCACGGAGGTCAGAAGAGGGCTTCGGATTCCCCAGGAGCTGGAGTTAAGGGCGGTTCGTAGTCATAGTGTGGGTGCTGGGAATCGAACTGGGGCCTCTGTAAGAGCAGTCAGTGCTCTTAACTGCTGAGCCATTTCTCCAGCCCCTGGTCTTTTTTGAGACAGGGTCTCCTTCTAGCCCCAGCTGATCTGGAACTCACGACATAGACCAGACTGGCCTTGAACTCAGAGATTCGTCTGCCTCTGCCTCCCGAGTGCTGGGATTAAAGGTATGTGCCACCATGCCTGGTGT
>NW_008336848.1:130132-134766 GCF_000622305.1 Nannospalax galili
AATACTCACAAGCTGCATATAGACACACATCAAAAAGATCATTCACCACAGTCAAGTAGGTTTTGTTCCTGAGATGCAGGGATAGTTCAATATATGTAAGTCAATAAATGTAATAAAACATATAAATGGACTTAAAGACAAAAACTACATGGTCATCTCAATAGATGCAGAAAAAAGTCATTGACAAAATCCAACATACATTAATATTAAAAGCTCTAGAAGAATTGGTCTTGAGGGAACATAACTCAACATAATTGAAGCTATGTACAACAAACCCTTAGCCAACATTAGACTAAATGGAGAAAAACTGGAAGCATTCCCATTAAAACCAGGAACCACACAAGGCTGTCCACTATCTCTACTCCTTTTCAATACAGTGCTTGAAATTTTTGCAAGAGCAATAAGACAAGAAAAGGAAATTAAAAGAGTACTAATTGGAAAAGAAGAGGTCAAATTATCTCTATTTGCAGATGATATGATATTATACATAAGATACCAAAATTTCCACTAGAAAACTGTTAGAAATGATTAATACTTTCAGTAAAGTGGCAAGTTACAAAATCAATTTACAAATACCAGTAGCCTTCCTATATACCAATAAAAAGCAAGCAGAAAAGGCACTCGAGGAAACCCTCCCATTCTCAATAGCCTCAAATAATTTAGGAATAATCATAACAAAAGATGTTAAAGAGCTCTACAATGAAAATTTCCAATCTCTGAAGAAAGAGCTAGAGGAAGACACTTGGAGATGGAAAGGCCTACCATGCTCATGGATTGGTAGAATCAATATTGTGAAAATGATCATTTTACCAAAAGCACTTTGTGGATTCAATGCAATCCCAATCAAAATACCTATGCCACTATTCACAGAGCTTGAAAAAATCATTCTGGCATTCATACGGAGTCACAAAAGACATCAAATAGCCAAAACAATCTTGAGCAGAAATAACAATGCTAGATGGATCATGCTACCAGATCTCAGATTATATTACAGAAGTATAGTCATAAAAACAGCATGGTACTGGCCACAAAAATAGACAGGTAGATCAATGAAACACATTAGAAGACCCAAACATGGCTACATGTAATTTTGGCCACCTGATATTTGATAAATGTGCTAAGAACACACAATGGAGGAAAGATAGCATCTTCAACAAATAATGCTGGCAAAACTGAATCTCCACCTGCAGAAAAATGAAATTTGACCCTTTTACCCTGTACAAAAGTCAACTCCAAGTGGATCAAAGACCTCAATATAAAACCTGAAACTCAGAAACCTCTAGAAGAAAACATAGGCAACACCCTCCAAGATATAGACATAGAAAAGGATTTTCTAAATCGGGCACCAGCTGCTTAAGCACTAAGGTCAACAATCAATGAGTGGTACCTCCTTAAATTAATAAGCTTCTGTACAGAAAAAGAAACAACCAAGGAAAGGAAGAGGAAATCTACTGAGTGGGAGAAAATCTTTACCAGCTACACATCCAACAGAGGATTAATATCCAGAGTATACGAAGAACTCAAAAAACAAAGAAATAAGAAGATAAACTACCTGATAAAAAGATGAGTGACAGACCTAAACAGAGACTTCTCAAACAACGAAATAAAAATTGTTAAGAAACACCTTAAAAAGTGCTCAACATCCTTAGTAATTAGAGAAGTGCAGATAAAAACTACCGTAATATTCCATCTTACCCTAGTCAGACTGGCTAAGATCAAGAGAACAAAAGACTCCAAATGCTGGAGATGATGTGGAGAAAGAGGAACACTCATTCGCTGCTGGTAGGAATGCAAACCCATGCAACCACTATGGAAAGCAGTATGGAGAACCCTCAAAAGAACTAAAAATTAATCTACCATATGATCCAGTTGTACCATTCCTTGGCATATACCCAAAGGACTCATCCTACTGTAGAGATACCTGTACATCCATGTTTATTGCTACTCTCTTCGCAATAGCTAAGAAATGTCCAACTTAAATGTCCGTCAGCTGATGAATGGATGATGAAAATGTGGTACATCTACACAATGGAGTTCTACTCAGCAGTTAGGCAAGATGAAATTATAAAATTTTCATGGAATTAGAGAGTGCTATACTAAGTAACACAAACACAGAAAAGCAAGTGACCTATGTTCTTCCTCATTTGAGGATTATAGCACCAATCCCTTATATGTGAGTGTATAAATTCTGATGTAACACCAGAAGCCAGGAAAAGGGAAAGAACATATGGGGGTAAAGAAAGAGAAAAAACTTGAAAGTAGGGAACAGATGTTACAGGGATCAGGAGGAGGTGGGGAAATTGGGAGTATTTGGCAAAGAGGAAAGGAGGGAGGGACATGCAAGGATCCATGGTGTGGGAGAGAAAAGGAAGTCAGGAGAGGGAGAATGGTGGGAGGCGTGTGGTATTGGGGGGAGGGTGGGGATAATGGGGGCACTGTGACTAGAGAGGGAGAAGGGAGGCCAAATGGGAGAAAAATGTGTAGAGATGAATGAATCTTGGGGGGTTAGGAAACCTAGAGGGAAAAGTGATGCCCTTGGAACCCCATGAGAAATGCACATACAGTGTCTGAACATTAATGCATATGTGTACTTTGGAGCTGCTTGGCAAGGAACACAGTGCCTTTGAGTGGTTGGTAAAGACAGTCCAGGAGACTCCCAAAATAAGATAGGGTATTGCCAAACCTCTTGATTATCTCCCAGAACTAGTAGATAAGACCCTACTGTTGAAGACAGGACATACTTAGAATACAGAACTTGAAATAATATAGCAGGAACAGACCTGGAAGCTTTCTAAAGAAAGTTTGACTATCATATTGCTAGATGACTATATGCAAACTGCCAAGAGAGAAAAATAATCAATGGTCCAACCCAGCCCTGAAGCCTAATAATCATAATAATTGGCATGTCGAACTACCTCCACTAGAGCAGTAGTTGCACTGTTGTCTGGGGACAATCAACAGATATCTAATTGGACTTAAAACCCTCTCAATGGGAGGGAAATCATGGGTGGCACTGTAAACTTAACCAAATACACATGGCAGGAAAGGACATAGATCCTAGAGAAAACCCTATCTCTTTCATATCTCTAGGCAAATGAAATTTCTTACTATACACTAAATATCAATCCTTACATTTACAGACAAGCATACCATACACCACTCATCAAAGAAGCTTCTTTTTGCAATAGACGGAGGCTACTGCAGAACTGTACATCTGGTCAGACACAGAGAACACACATCTGAGAGATGCCCAGTACTAGGTGACACATCTACAGTTGAACCTCTACAACTGAAACTCATGGAACATAGCAGAACAAAGGGTAGAAAGAAAACTAATGCATCCCTCAACTCTCACCAGTAAAGCTTCCTTATATAACAGAGTGTGATGCACACAGAAGGCCACAACTGGCCAAGTTTTAGGAAATAAGAGACTGCAGAGTGTAGGATAGGACTCCTATATGGAACTTCATCCACCCACAGCTCAGGGACTATTATGGAAGAGGGGGAAGAAAGATTGTAAAGAGCTAGTACTGGTTCATGAACATAGGGAAGCAGAGGCTTCCAGACCACTGGAAGCTTGCACATGTGAATTTGTGGAAATGGTAGCATCTAGCACAGGACCCACATCAGCTCAATTAAACAAGGGTCCAAAGGGGAGGAGATAAATAGGTGTCAGACTGGCACTAGACTGAGAACTACTGGAGATTGCTGCTGGGTGAAGGAGTATATGACTTACATATGATCACTAGATGAGCTGACTAGACTCCAGTAGACAAATTTACACTGAAGGACATTTGGGTACAAATTCCTGAATGAATAGGACTTAACATGTATGGCAGAATACATGAGGTCCAGTGGAGGTATGGATGGGGGAAGAAATCTAAATTTGATTAAGAACTGCTGTATGAAATTACGAAAACTAAAAAAAAAATTTAATGCTGCTTTCTCAATGAGAACCTCCTGTACTGCCCTATTTTTAACTGCCTTAATATCCCATCTCCTTTTCCTACTTTATTGTCCATATAAAACATTCCCTTTTAACATGCTACATAATTTACTGACTTATTATATTTACTTAATTCTCCACCTCCTTATGAGAATAAATGCTCCATAAATCTTGCTCTAATTGAGAGGAATTCTTTTATTTTTCTTCATTTCTTAATCTCTACCTCTTAGAAATACTTCTGGCATGTAGTAAATGTTATAGCACACAAGTGTTAGATATCTGGATAGATGATGGATGGATGGCAGATGGAGGTATGATAGGCAGATGGATGAAGGATTGGGTAGATGGATGGATTGGTGGATAGATAGATTCAAAAGGGTGGCTAGAAACTTAAAGTGGGTAGCAAGTAATCAGTTTTTGTTGCAACTTTACCATGTGATTGGCACTATTTTTAATTAGCATGCCAAGTATTAGGTATTGCTATGACATTTTCAGCAAAGTATGTTTTAGTGAATTCAGTTTCTCCCGCATAATCCCCATCCCCCCATTTGTATTTTTGCCCTTCTTTCCACTTTCATATGATATGGGTCCTTTTATCCTCTCCCCTTTCTCAGCACCTCTTTTTATCCTCACATGGTCTCTTTCCTAGAATTTTAGGCTTTGATCACATTTACAACTATTTCTATAT
>NW_008336848.1:135946-141729 GCF_000622305.1 Nannospalax galili
CAGAACCCTCCCCTCACCTAACCTGTACCTATAAAGACAAACCAGGAAGGACTAGTCATAGTTACTGGTGCTGGTTTCAGCATTTGGGCCTACCAGTCAATGAGCTGTTAAGAAATTATCCCTTAGACTGGAGAGATGGTTTAGTGGTTAAGAGCACTGACTGCTCTTACAGAGGACCCAGATTTAGTTCTCAGCACCCATATGGTAGCAAACAACTGACCATAAACTCCACTTCCAGGAGATTCAATGCATCTTCTGGTCTCTGTGGCTACTGTACAAAATGCTCATACACATAAAATAGGATTAAATAAATAAATAGCCATGAGCCCTAATGGAGTGAATGTGGAATGGTGGTGCATGCCTATAATCTCAAGTACACAAGAGGGTGAGGGAGAACAACAACAAGTTCAAAGTCAGGCTGGACAGTGAGTTCAAAGCTGGCCTAGGCTCCTTAGAGACACTCAGTGTCAAAAAGCCATATGACAAAAAGGAAGAGAAAGTAAGGAAGAAGGGACGTGCAGAGAGAGGCAGGAAGGAGGAAATGGTTTCTTTTCAAAGAACAGCAATAACCCGTGTTGTGGAGACCTAGTCAGTCCTTTAACTTGGAGTTCTAGATCAGAATGCAGACTATTCTAGAAGAGAAAAAGACCTCTCAAAGATCTTGTCAAAGAGTAAATAAATGAAAACAAGACAACAGGAGCAGGAATGGTCTAACATAGACATTTTGTTCTTACTTCTCTTTTGTGTTATACTTCAGAAACATAAACACAGAGGAAAAAAAATAAGCTAAATAACTTGTGGGGTGCAGAATAAAATAACTATTTGAGTTGTATTATAACAACGCTTTTAAGATTTCCCTGATTGCCTCTTTCTCTTCCTTTTTCTGTGGTCTTTTTGAGACAGGGTCTCTCTGTGGCCCCAACTGTCCTGGAACACACTATTTAGACCAGGCTGGCCTTGAACTCATAGAGATCCACCTACCTCTGCCTCCCAGGTGCTTGGACTAAAGGTGTGCGCCACCATGCCCAGCCTCTTCATTACATTCATTTATTTACTGTGTGTGTATGTGCACATGTACATATGAGTACACTGTGCAACAGCACACCTGTGGAGGTCAGAGGGCAACATGCAGGAGTCTTCTTCCACCATGTGGGTCCTGGAGACTAAACTCATCCTGTGAGGCTCAGAAGCAAGTGTTTTGCCCACAGAGACATCTCTCTGACCATTCTTTCTTCTTACTACCTTCCCCCTTCATATTGTTCAGGAGATCAGTGGAACTAACCATCAGACTTTACCCCCAACGCAGCCACAACTTCCTCAATCAATATCCATTCATATGATCAACCAAACAATTCATGTAATACATTAATCTTTTAGGTGGAGTTAATGATGGTATATAGCTTGGGGATGGGGTAAACCCAAAAGAAAGGAGAGTAGAGAAGCTCATTTAAATCAGTCTTTTAAAGCAATGGCAACAAAGATCAGCTTTTTCCAGTCATCAGCATCATGGTCCTTTCTACTCAAGTGAGATGCTCAGTTGATGGAAGTATACATGCTCTTCATCTCACCTAGACCAGGAACACCAGAAAAAAGCACACTTACCTTTTTCATCATCTGATATTGACCATGTGCACAAAATTGCCTTCTATGAGTTACTTCTCAAATCCTATACACCTCCATAAAGAATATGAGCTTATTATGTTCAAATATTCCTTGAACCACTGTTGAAAAGTACAAAACTGTTTGCATGAGCAGCTGGTAAGCACTGCTACCATCCACTGAGACAGGCCATGTTATACTATAAAATCTATTGGTAGGAGGGAAATTGAGGACAGATGAACCAAGGAATAATAAGTTTACTTTTCTAAAAGTGAATTTCAGATGACATGAAACCCACAACTGATTTTACATCTAAAGAAAACGGAATATATGGGCATGGTGCTCAACATAGTCTGAGATCAGAGCCAGTCTAGCGTACGTAGTGAATTCTAGATCAGCCTGAGTTGCATAGCAAAATACACAAAAAAAGTTCAGGGCATGGTGCTCAGTAGTCTGTACCTAAGGGACAGATTGAGACCCATCAGCACATGGGTCATGAGAATGTTTGAGACTGTGCAGAGAAGATAAGGAGAGATGAATACAGTGGATGACATTCTGGAAGGAAAACACCAGAGATTAACAGTGTTTATCTCTAAGAAGGCAGACTAAGAAAATGAATGTTCTTTCTTTTTATTAATCTGTGTTCTTCATTACAAGAGGCATTGTTTCGTGATACAGAAAAGAAAAAACAAAAACATGAGAGGTTTTGTTTTCAGCACTCCCCGCTCCTCCACATACTATGATCTTGAAAGGGTGTTGAAAATAACTTCATTCCAGTGGGCTGAAACATTATAACATTCCTAATCATGATGTTTCTATGTGCTTCCATCCTTGAGTCTGGGAATGGGAAGGATTCAGGTATGTGGTTGGTCTAGGAAATGGTTACTGACTCAGCCGCTCAGCCACTACACTAAAGGTGATCCAGATGGGCTCCTCCCTTTCCCAGCCGGTGGCCGACTCTTTCCTTATCTTTCAATGAGGATCAAAATGGATGAACAAACTGTCCCCAGAAGTTGGTTGGCAAGACTGAAATATAACTAAAGTCAGAGTAAAGAACATCTGCCTTATCCAAGGATACAGCACAAAGCAGACTCAAGGGGAGGTCACACCTCATCATCCCCCTTGGAGGTGGCAGACAGTTGGTGAAAATCAGTGTATAACTGCTTGACAATATCTTCATTCATATTTATAAATAAGCATAATACTATATTTAAAAGACCACAATCCAAAAATGTCAACCAAGAAAGGATACAGATACAAATTATAAGGAAACTAGTCAAGATGATTGACATTTTGCATTTCTTACACTACATGCCCTTATTTTTTTTTATTCCAACTTCCCTTCTTTCTACTGGCTATGTCAAGTTACTGTTTTATACAGATAATCATTTACAGCATTTGTGATGAGTAATAGATTGGGGATATTTTCTTCTTTACAATGTGAAGTATTGAACTGCCCTTGGGCATTTGAACATCCAGGACAAAGACAGAAAAACAGAAAACAGCAGAATCTTTCTTATTGGTAGAAAAATAGTGATAGAATATGGTCTCATAAATTTAAAACCCAGAGCATAAAGCTGACCTCGGATAATTGGTCTTTACCCACGTAATCAAAATTATAACTGACCCCACCCCTGGTTTTCTGATTCACATCCCATCACTCACATTCACATCACACAAACCAACTAGGACCTGCTTCTAAAGGAAACCGAGGTCCTGTTTCATGTAAGGAAGACATCAGCGAGAATGAGCTCTGGCTGCAACTCCAATTCCACATCAAAAAACTACAGAACCTTTATAGACTCCAGTTTCCTCAACCACAGAGGAAAGGGAAGACTAGGTCTGTGAAGGTATTTCATATCAACATTACTGGAGTAAGTGGTTCCCAAATATCTGGAAAATGCACTGCCTGAGTGCTTCAGTTTTTTGTTTTTTGTTTTTTGTTTTTCTGGAAAATACTGGTATTTGAGTAACTGAACTGAGATAGGGAGATGATTTGCCATCAACTTATGGGAGGCAATAATCCAAGACTCCAAATAAAGCAAAAAGACAGAGGAAAAGGTAAAGTTCCTTTCCTTCCGTCCTAGAGCTGGGACAGCCTTTTCTTTCAGCCTTTGGGCACAGGGATTATACTAATTCCCTGACCTTGATTCTCTGGGAGGGATTATACCTGTCCCCCTGTCCTAGATTCTCACACTTTCAGACTTGGAGTGAAAGTCACACCAGCAGTTGCCCTGGTTCCAAAGCCTTTGGATTTGGCCGAGCCACAATGCTGGCCTCCTTGGTGCCCCATTCCACAGATATATTGGACTTCTTGGTTTCTATAACCATGTACACCAGCTTTCCTACAAATCTTCTCTCATATGTTTCCCTGTGTGTCTTTTTGATTCTGTCTGTCAGGAGAACCCTGGCTATTTCAAGACTCCACTTTAAAATAAGAATTATTTTAGCATTGCCTAAAGCATTCAGTGTAATACATGGCATGTTAATTACCAGTTCTTACCAAATTATAACCATTAAACATATTTACATAATTGCTTCAGAAAGGAAGATCATCGAAAGAGTCACATCAACGATAGATTTGCCAGGTTAATGCAGAAGAAAAGTTGCTGAAGATGTGGAGGTGGCTCCCTAAAATCTTTTTTCAACATTTTCAGAGACTCTATTAACATACCTTTTGTCTTTTGTATTCCCGTAGAAGGACAAAAAAGCAGAGTACACCCTCAAGTAAGATGCAGAAGCAGTTAGAATAGGATGTAAGCATCTTGAGAATCAGCCATTCCATCCACCCACTACCACTCACTCAGCATCTGCAGACACCCTTTTCAGACAAACTGTCATCCTGATGTGAGAAACTGGGGCTCAAAACAACCAGTGGCATCTGTCATCATGATGTAGAAACACAGTCCTTGTACAGCCTTAGATCAGCCAAGGGAGCCATGTATACTTCTGTCTTCTTTGCGAGTTCCTCCTTTCTGTACTTTCGTGAGGGACTTCATCTCCATCCTCAGGCATTTTCTTTCATTTCTCTCCTTTCTGCTCTCAAGTCCATGAAAGAGAAACATCAGAAAAGAATAGAAATGCACAAGCAGCTGACTGTGCTCCATGTTTCTCCCAACAACCAGAGGGCAAAGCCCTGATCCTGTGGCAGACTTCCACATCATTCTAGTAGTAAGTTAGCTGACTCCATGTGTCATGACTCCAGGAGGAAAGCTCAATCTCCATGTGACTGTGACTCTTGGCATCTGACATTCTTAGGAATGTGATTTCATAGTACAAAGCAATGAGTCCTGCAGATAAGAACAATGTGATCACACGTGGGATAATTCTAATCTCGTGTTTATTCTCACTAATAATAGGGCTTGCACTAAATGTTAAATTCTAATGTCAGAACTATGGGAAGATGAAATTTTGAGGAAAGAGCCAGTCAGAGTGGCATTTTCAAACATTGCTTGAGGTGGGAGGGGGGAATCCATATGTATTCACTGACTTATTGAACATAGAATGTTTCTCCAGGATCAGGACATAAAGCCTAGATACTTGACAAACATAGATTCATTATGGATTCAACCAGCAAAGGACAGAAAAATCTGTGCCTATGTTGAAAATGTATAGACTTTATTATTATTCCCTAAGCAATACAATATAACAACAGTTTACATAGCATCTGTACCACATTCATCATTATAAATAATCTAAAGAAGGCTTGAAGTATTCAGAAGAATACACATAAGCTATAGACAAATATTATACAAGATAATTGACAATACATGGATTTTGATATGCTAAGGTGGTTACTAGGTTCAATAACTTGGAGATGCGATGCTGAAAGTGCATTTTAATGTTTTATTTTAATATTATGACAATTCTCAGTTTTATGTAGCTAGACTTACTAAATTATATGTAAATTATATGTAAATTATAAAATAGGAAGTGTTTTAAAGGATCTGTGTGTGTTTTGTGTTTTAAATTTTTTTTTTTATGTTAAAGTTTTTTTTGCCATTTGAATATTCATTTATTAAACTAGAGCATTCATTACCACATAATAGGATTCAATAAACATGTAAACATTTGCATATTTCATATGTACACATATTCATAATGATATTAGAACTACATAATATTCCTTCAAGTTAATGCGTCCTAAATTTTTAAAACAAGGACCTAAATGGTAAACATTTTAA